>NC_056734.1:471862299-471907299 GCF_019279795.1 Protopterus annectens
GCTAGGCTACCCTTTTATTTACATACAACCTATATGAGACTCTTCCTGCCATATTGTCTGGTTTATTCAGTACATCCAATACACAATACAGGTTTTATACTGGCAATTAATTTTCTACTACTTTTAGATTTGTTTCTTATGACAGTACATGCAAGATTATTACTAACTTGCCTCACAATGCAGTCTTTGCACCCCACACGCATGGGCTTCCTGATTCACAGCCCACTCTGCTGCAGTTGTCAGAGGCATAAGAGGAATATTTAGTCATACCTATCCATAATATACATGAACTAGCAATTATTAAACCGTCAGTAGAATGAGTACTTACACACTGCTGGGACATCACCCTGCCTAGCTCCTTGGATCCACTGATACAAGAGATCCCTCTTCCTTCGTTTCAGGTCAGCATAGTGATGCCTGACCTGCTCATCAGTTCGAGGGATGCCAGTGGCACTGGTGAGGTCACGGGCGAGATGGTCCCAGGCCTCCGCTTTATCTTGGGAACCCTGGTACTGGCCCTGCAGCAGTCTCTCTTCATGGTCTTATACCAGGAGTCCTGCCATGACCTTGGACTCCCGGATGCCCAGGCGCTGTGGATCCTTCCCTGACACTAGCCATTGTGTCTATAGGAGGAAGCTGCAAACATTTATGAGATGTATTCCTGCCCGTGAGGTTTAAATCCACACTTTGCCATGACTGGATAGTTTTGAAAATGCTAAGCTATGGGCAAACTTGCTTACCTAAGGTTGGCATTGCTTAAAGGGGCATACCAATGGGCAAATCTATTTAGCTGGGCTAGGCATTGGTTGCACCTGGTAAGCAGAGGTGTGCGATGCTTATTGTTGCTTATTTTTAAATTGCACACTATTTGCTGTTTGGCATTGACTCATCATTCATTACATGTTATATAGTTGTTTAGTATCCGTGATTCATGTGTACGTACACTGTATGGGGTACTTAATGCAGTACTCCAGTTCACATATATATATGTAATTTAATAGGTTATACAACAAAAAATTGTTTATAAATTCCTTTCACATGTAAATTGTGATTTTTGTTATAGTGAGAATCTGGCTGGGTATACCTCAGTTTTTATGTACAGCTGGTATGGTATAGTGGTAAATCACTGTGGTTATGGTGTTCAGTGTCCTGGGCTCGAGACTGGCAAAGGCTGATTGTTTTGTTGCTGGGCAGACCAAGGGCTGTTGGATACAGAGTGATTAAGGCACTTTTAAGCAGTTGTAAGTGGGTTTGCATGATGGTAAGCAATGCTAACTTCCGGTTAAATATTCTTACACTCAGTTAGCCTCTAAATTGCTTATCCTGTGTAGGCATTGCTTATCCCCGTGCAAACAGGATTAAACCCACTTACTAGTGCTTAAAAGTGCTTACTCCCACTTACCCCCGCACTAATTTAGAAAGAAAAGAAACATGGGTATTGGGAAGGTGATAGATTTGGACACTTTATACATTTTTTAACCTATTTGCTGTATGGCATTAATTTATCATTCATTACACATTATAACTTTGTTTAGTATCCCTGATTCATGTGTACATATACTGTATGGGGCACTTGTGTTTATCTGTGCATTTTATCACATTATTACTATGATACCTCACATCTGCACTTAATGCAGTACTCCAGTTCACAAATTTATGTTATTTAGTAGGTTATACAGCAAAAAAAAAAAATATTCATGAATTGCTTTCACATGGAAAATGGAATTTACTACAATAAGAATTGAACCCTGAATGACTGATTGCAAAGCGAACACTCTAACCACTACACTATTGCAGTACTTCTGCTACTGACTGTATCTTGCTATTTACCTTCTTGTGCCATTTAAGCTAGAGTATGAGTAGCTAAGCAATGGGCAAACCCGCGCAACTACGGTTAAATTTAATCAGTTTGATAAAAAAAATATTTCTAGTGTTATTTTCTCTAAGAAGGGACAGATTTCACTTATTGCTGTGGATTTCTGCATGCATCTGCACATTTGACAGAAATCCTGGTGTGTTCCCATTGCTATGAGCATAGGGTTTTCCTGGAAAGTAGGGCTTTGACCTTTGCAATGGCTGTGGGTGTGTTTTGTCCTGCAACATGTCACGTTTGTAGACTAACAGTCCCACATTGGGCATTTGAAGAGGTGGCAACTCCCTATGAGTGTTCTCGCTCATTGTAATTGCTGAATGGCAATTTTTGAGTGCAGGGGCATGTAAATTGTGAGAGCTCTGCTCTCAGACACACCCCCTGCACTCGTACATGCTCCGTGTCCGTTTAGGAGCAGAGGTAGCGCGTCTTCATAGCTATGCATGGTGCACTGCCGTGCTGCTCTTAAATGGTCATTTCCCTGCAGGAATAAGCTATTCCTGCATGGAAGCTTACTGAATCCTGGGGACTGGTTCACCTTGAATGCCATTATTTTACAAATTTACATTTCTGTACTACAAAGTACTTTGGTAGACCTTGCATACTCAGAAATATTTTTCCTTTGCAAAGGAGTAACACCTACTTACAAAATCAAAAAAGAAATGAAATGTCCTTTCAGGAAATAAATAAAAAAGTAAGCAATATTAAACGTAAAACTGATATATTATTAAGGCAGCATCAGCACATTACCGATAAACATACAAAAACACACACTTACACGCATGCACATACATATAAACATGTGGAATGAAATGCAAACACTCTGGCAGTACACAGACTATTAGGTAAGAGCACAAGGATGGAACTGAAAGGTGCATTATTATCCAGTTTTATCCCAGCTACCTACAGTAAGTAACGGCTCTGATGCGTAACCGTCTTTTTATCTGATCATGCTATGAACTAATCGTGCACGATGCCACTTATTTCTTACACATTTTAGGTAATAACCCTCCACCAATCAGTAAATAGTCTGCCTCTCTCTGTCAGTTTGTTCTTCCTAGTGATTGCTTTATTTGTGAAAAATACATATGAATTTCTTTTTAACGCTATTACATGTGAATTTAAATCCGTAGGACTTTAGGATAAAAGATTATTATTGTTTTAAATTCTTTATGCCTGACCTATGCTTTAATCTTGTAATATGATTGTTAGTGAGTACTTAAAGAGGTTGGGTTTGCTGATCTGTTGGATGGAGGTAGGAAGGGAGTTCCAGATTTTAGCAACATTTCTTGATTGACAGGAGTCATTACGGGAACTTCAGGAGGGAGTGATGTAAGTCAGGGATTTATCAAGAACTGAAGCTGTCTATGTGGAGTATGCCACTGAAGAAAATTCTTAAGGGATGGTGCAGCCATCTGGAAGGCATAAAAGTTTTATGTGCTATTTTGATTTGACAGTAGTTGAAGTTATTTGAATATTTGTGTCTCTGCCTCCTGTCATGACAGTGGAGTATACTTACATGTTCATTTTTTTGTGCCATTGTAAGCTACAGATACACCATCACAAGCCCTTAATGCTGCACATACAGACAGACCAGGTATGGTTATCCATCTTGTTTATAGGACGCAGCACTTTTTAGAACACCTGTAACATATGATATTCATGTTGCCATGTTCCATACACAGGTACATCTGGAACACATGTGCACCATTTGGCATGTAGGTGTCTCCATATCCTGTTAGTGTGTGCGATAGTTGTTATGTGCTTCTGCCTATATTCATGACTGTGGAGCATAACCACATGTTGACAGTTGTGTGCCTTGTTATACTATGGGATCCACATTATGACAGGTGATACACTCCCCAAACTGGGTGGACCAACATAGGAAGACATTGCATCTGTTTACTATGTCACTATTGATCATCCCATCAGTTCCCTTCATGAGTACTGTGTTCTTCTTGACATACCTAGGATACCAGCAATCTGTACATCAGCCTCAACCATCCAGTATGTATCTGTATTAACTCCTGTGTGTTATACCTCTGTTGGAATGCTACATGATAGCCATTATGTGCTTAATGATGATGTTTTTATGTCATTGTTTCTCCATGATCATTGCATTTCAACCCACAACACTGGTGGTGGAGTCACAAGAGGACATGTCAGGTAGGTTTCAGTATTTATATTAGTCTCATTTGTCATATGTGTTAAACATGTAATGGACATGTCATCTGTTTGTTATATAGGGTCCCTGAACCAAGCACAGCCACAATGTAGTGATAAGTCCATATCCTCATTACCATTGTTGTCATCTAGTTGTCCCATATGTCATTACTGAGTTGCATCATTTGATTAATGTGAATGTATGTGATGTCTGTCATCTGTATCTTCTTGTAGCACGTCGACTGCCTGCCTCCTCCAGTAGCCTGTCCACTGATCCTGAGATGGGATGCGATGTGCCTCATTGTGATAGTATGATGTGCAGCACACAAGCCACTGAATTTATTTATTTATTTATGGGCATTTGTTTACCAGGAAAGTCCAGTGGGCCAAGAAGAGCCCATTTTCAGTGGAGGCCTAGGGAGAAAAGCTCCACAAAGGCAGTTAGTATAAATGTACATAATATTCAGCACAGTTAGTAAAACAAAATGCATTGTGCAAAAACACAACAAAAAAAACACAAGTAGTACAGAGAAATACAATACAAAGCAGACATAGTTTAAGCTAGTCAAATTACAATGCAATTCAAGGCAAACTTAGAAGTATAGGTCAGTGCATTCACATGACAAATATAAAGAAAAGAAATGTAGTAAATATAGTGCTACAAGACATGCGTATTGAGAATACAGATTATCAGTTGTAGTTGGGTACAGGTAAGAAAAGTTAGCAGAAGAAGAAAAGGGTGTACAAAATATAGTATATAGGAGAGATGAGTAGGTTAATAGATGAGGAGGGTGAAGTACTGCTATATAAAATGCCAGTATTGGGGTTATAGAGTAGGTAAGGAAATATAATAGAGAGGTTGGGCTAGAGCTAATTAGTTGTAATGGGTAAGTAGAGAGAGAGGGGAGATTACCAATAAATTAGTCTGTTTGAGAATAAGTGTGTACAAATTTGGAGAGAAGTATGTGTGAAGGAGAAAATAAGAGTGGATAGGAAGACTCTTGAAATTAGATAATAGCTGACGGAGGAACTGAGCAGGGCAGTTTTGAAGATGGCAGAGATTGATGTATACAAATGCATGTCAGTAGGCTATTCCATGTTTTAGCAATGACCCAAGAGTATAATAACTGACTGGCAAGTAGTTTACATTTATGAATTTGTAGAAGGTGTAGGGTTTCACATCTTCGGGGCCTATTAGAATTAAAATGGATGAATAAGGACTTTAGGACAGGGCAGTCTTGAAGTTAATTAATTAATATGTGTGTGGTAGTTAGTTGAAGATAGGTTAAGAAGTGGGGTAATTCAAGCCAATGTAATTTGTTTAGGGCAATACTGTGGTGGGTAGAGTGGCGACTATTTGTTGCAAATTTAGCTACCTTGTTATAGCATGTTTCTAGTTTAGTTTTCAGGGATGCCTGGAGGTTGGTTAATAGTAGTGCACCATAAACTAAGGAAGGAAGTAGGTAAGATGAGGCAGGTATTTGTGTTGTGGTGAGTGAGAGGAACATATTATGTCTATAGAGTAGTCTTAGCTTTTGTGGGTCTTACTGATGTTATTATGAACATGGAGATCAAATCTGGGGATTTTGTCAATTATTACCCCTAACAGTTTTGTGTGGGTCACTAATTCAATTGTAGAGGAGTTAAGAGAGAATATTTTGAAATGTGATTTGTTAAGGGGTGTGTTTTTCTTGGGAGCAAAAATCATGAGTTTGGTTTTATTAGGGTTTAAGGAAAGGTGACTGTTGTGGAGCCAAGTCTCTACATTAGTAAATGCAGTTTGGGTAATTTGCTCTAATAGAGATAGGTGAATTGGTTTTATTGTCTGGCCCAGAAGGGGACAGCCATGTAGATCATGCTGTAGCCTCAGATATGGAGGAAAATGGGGCCAGCCATTCTGATGAGTGGGGACATCAGATGACAGGCATGATGAATCCGTGACCCAGTATCCCATGTAGAATCTGGTAATGATGGTGACTCTTTCCAAAGATGGGGCACTACTGCCCATCTCAGTACATGTGAAAGTGTAACTGATGTGCATGGAGGTGTGCCATAGGGTGCACATCTACTATGTAAGGGTGAATGAATGTTCACAGCAGTGGCATGGATCTGACCTTCATGCACTAACCTGTGTCATCAATAATGTAGAACACCAGCTGTGTATGTTACATGAAGGTCAGGAGCACAGACATGTAGAGGTCATGGCAGCATTGGCTGCACAGCAATGACAGTGTGTCATTTGTTGCACATTCAATTGAAAGCCTTGTTACAGTGGTGCTAGAGCAATGCCATAAGACTAACCAGGTGTTACGTGCCCTAACTGTACCAAGCAGATTACCTCCAGTGGGGAGAGCCAGTCCCCCACTCATTAGACCCACACTTGGCTATGAGACATCAACATTTGTGCTACAATTTGCATGCACATCTGCTTTTGCTACTCCACTGTGACCCCTGTGATCCCAGCAGTCATGTCCAGATAGTCACATCACAGTCGTGTTCCTTCTCACACTGTGTCCCTACATGTTAGTGGCACCATATCCAACTCCTCGGTAGAGCAACATGGACCGAGTGTTTCTGGATGCATTAAGGAAGCCAGGACAGTAGTGTGAGCCAGGAGCATAGGCACCCTTGACTGCATTACAGTAATACTGACAGATGTTGTGTCATTCTTACCCTGTGGCAATGGTGACAACTATGCTGACCACTGATAAATTAATCTGTAGGTGGTTGTTTAAATGTCTGATGCCACAGAATTTCCTGATCGTTTATCTTACCTAAGTGACTACCTTCAATTTGTGATATGTATTATCTCTTTGATATTTGAGCATGTTAGTACTGATATTCATGACAGGAAAGCAATATGTGAGGTCATGCTTTCATGTTTGTATCATTTGCTAGTGGACAGATAGAAGTGTTGTTTACATTACACTTCTCCTTGTTGTCAGCCATTCCTGCATGCACAACTATGCCTCTGTATGCACTCCACTGTTACTTATAGCATTTATTTATTTATTTATTTATTTAACATTTGTTTACTGGGAAAATATGACATGGAACAAAGCCGATTTTTCAGCGGAGGCCCGGGGAAAAATCCCCCAGATACTTGTCTTTGTAACATGGGAGGAAACCAGAGTACCTGGAGAAAACCTACACAAATGCAGAGAGGACATGCAGACTCCAGACAGAAGGCACTCCAGCTGAGAATAGAACCAGAGAACTTCTTGCTGTGAGGTGACAATGCTACTGCTGCACCACTGCTCCATCCAATGTCCATTTTAATATGATACTACACGTCTCACCCTCAGCACTCATTGCATTTCCATAAACCTGTTTTGTATTTCCAATTACCATGCTGACTTGTATTTCCAATTTGTGTCCTCCCATATCTGACTGATTCTGCACAAACACATTTGTATAACTATGTTGCTGTATCCCCGTTACTGATGTACATTGCATATATGTTGTGTGGTCACTGTGACTGATGCTCTGCATGTTTGCACATATATTAGCTGAAAATTACTCCTGTAGCAGCAATAACATATTCAAGTGATGCAGCACTGTTAGTATCTGGCCCCTGTTTTGTGGTATGTATTTGCTGATGCATTCCCATACACGTCATTGACCTAGATTTCTTGTAATAGTGTCTGTTTGCTGGTTAATGTTCCATGCTGTTTATCTGTATGATGATATCCTACCTGTCCAATGACAACTTCTGTTGTGCACACCTCCTGCATACCACACCTGTTCCTGTGTGTTCCGTTTTGGTGATGCACCTTGCAGCTAGTTGTATTGAATCAGTGTTTTTTATATATTCCTACTAGTATATCTTAAGCTTATGTTATGTATGATGTTCAGTGTGGACAACTAATGGGTTATTTCCATTAATTGTGATCTATGCTGTTGTTGTGGGGCAATACAAGAATATCATTGTTTACTCTGTATAGTTATGTGGGTCTACTTTGTTTCACTGAAAACACACTTCACTGAAACTCATTTAGTTGAAAACTCATTTCACTGAAAATCAGTTGCCTGAGCATAATTCACTGAAAGCTCACTGCACTGAAAACTCATTTGACTGAAACTCATTTTGTTGAAATGTATATGCCCTGTTCCCCACTGTATTGCAATCCTGGAGTTAGTATATATAGTAAGGGGTTGTGGGGGGCATAGCCCCCCACCTATTTTAAATGTTGGAAACCATAGACATGGATACTTACAAGTTGAATGAATAACTCTTTCCAGAAGATATTATGTACCCAAACTATGTGGGGGAGGGGCTACCCCCCTTACTATATTCCTTCCTAGCCCGGCCTATCTTTTCTATCTCCAACTTTTTCCTGCACTTTCTTTCTTTTGATGACTTTCTGGACTTCTGTATTCCACCACAAGCTTACCTTCTGTACCTTATTTCCATACTTGGCTTAGCCTATCTGTTCTGTAGTCCCTACACATGCTGTTCTGAGGTGCTGCCATTTTTGTTCAAGTCCATCTATTTCTTCTTCTTCTTGAGGTGTTAGAGCCTTGAGGAATTCCTTGAACTCTTGTGCTTTCTCTCCAGTCAACTTCTAAGTTTTAAGCCTAGTCTCTGCTGACCTTATAACCTTACAGCTGATTGTGGCAACATTGGCTTATGCTGTGGGCTGGGTATTACTTTGCAATCACTGATTCTATCCCCTTTCCTTACTAGGAAGAAGTCTACCCGAGTTGCATGTTGGCTATGTGACCTTGTGACTGTCTCTCCTTTTGAACCATGCGTTGGCTGCCACATTTGCCAGAAAGAAGTCTAGAATGGCCTCCTTCTTTATTCCTGTTGGCCAACCCTTGTGGACCCAGAGAGTTCTCATGTTCTGTTAGTCCTCATATTCTGCTCTGTTGTGGATATGTGCATTCAGGTCAAACATTATCAATACCAATTCCTGTTCTCCTGCTTTATCTAGTAGGACCTGGCATACAGGGCATTGTCAGACCCCACTCTGATGGACCATCTGCATATCAGAAAAACAAACAGCACCAGAATTACCCATTGTAAAGCCTTAAACCTTGCCTGTGATATAAATAGCACCTGCTGAAGAGACAGGTACGTATCTCAGAGACTACCCCATCTCTAGATCAGGCTCCCCATCCATGTGAAGCAGAGTTCTTCCCCAACCCAATTCAAGTGTAACTTGGACAATTGGATGGGGAACAGGAAATTCATCCCTGGCTTGCCACCTATGTCTGTAGGCTGCCTATTAGTCTGTCACAGATACAGGTTGTCAAATGTGTCTTTGTCAAACTGAAAAGCGAGAAAAGGCAAAATAGCGAAGCGGCTTTTCAGCAAATTCTTTCCCTGGGAAAGAATTAATTTGGCCGCTTTCACCACTTTGCCTTTTTGGCACTGTAGTCTGATCTCGGAGTTGGTATATTAAAGTAGGGGGGGTGTGGGGGGCACAGCCCCCCATGTTGGGAGGTGTGGGGGGCAAAGCCGCCCACATTATGTAATGTTTCACAGTTTTTTTGTTTTTTTTATTTTGTTTCGGAACAGCAGTTTTTTTCCCTTGGAAAAAAAGTCGTTCTGATGTTTCCACGTTGCAAGCTTTCGCTTACATGGGGTCGATTATGCGTAGTTCACTCTGTCGCAGATGCAGGTTTTTGAATGCATCTTTGTCGAACTGAAAAGCGCGTAAAGACAAAATAGCAAAGCGGATTTTCAGCGAATTCTTTCCCTGGGAAAGAATTCATTTAGCCACTTTCACTACTTTGCCTTTTCAGCATTGTAGTTTGATCTTAGAGTTGGTATATTTAAGTAGGGGGTGTGGGGGCACAGCCCCCCATGTCGGGGGTGTGGGGGGCAAAGCCCCTCACATTATGTAATGTTTTACATTTTTTTTTTAATTTTGTTTGAAACAGCAATTTGTTTCCCTTGGAAAAAAAAATCGCTGTTCTGAGGTTTCGACGTTGTAAGCTTTTGCTTACATGGGGTCGATTATGTGTCGTTCACTCTTCTGAGAGTGCAATATCATAATACAGACCCATGTCTGTAACGGACGCAGGAAACCTGTAAATGGTTCATTTCACAGGCCCCTTTTTGTAAATGTTTCATTTCCCAATCCTCTGCTTGCACTTGTCAAGGGTACCAGAACTTGTCAGAGATTTGTAATCTGTTCTCTTTGCCTTTTTTGCAATTGGAGCTACTTTAGATTCTGCTGTTATGTCATTTCTTTGTTTGTTTACAGTGTGCATCCTACCACCCATCTCAAGCAGTTTTATCTCCATCACTTCTAGCTTTCTCATCTGCTCTGCCTTAACTGCCCAGGTTTCTGTACCACACAGTACTGGTTGCACCACTGTTTTGCATACCTTACCTTTTAGCTTCTTTCATATTCTTCTGTCATACACTACCCTTGACACTGTGTGCCAGCTGGCTGCAGCCCCTCTGATTCTAGCTTTGACCTCCTCATTTAGACTTCCCTTCTCCTGAACCACCCCTTCCAGATGCTTGAAGTTGTTAACCTGTTCCTCTCTTTTCCCTTCTATCTCAATTTTCAGCTTCTTTTAATTTCCCCAGTTTGTTGCCATTACAACTGTCTTAGCTGTACTCATTTTCATCCCATGTGTCTTCAAGTTTTGCATTCCACTCCCCTACCCTATGCTGAAGTTTTTGCTCAAAGTCTACCTGTAATGCCACATCATCTGCATACAGAAGCTTTGCTGACCTGTAATGTCCAACCTGTTTGCTATTGTCATCCATCAACAGTACAAACAGCAGTGGGCTCAGAGCAGAACCCTGATGCACACCCATTCCCACTGGAAACCCCTCTGTAAGACTGAACACTATTCGTACTTGAGTCATTGGGTCCTTGTACATAGTTTGCACAAATTCTACCATTGGGTATGGGGACTTCGAACCACCACAGGACTGTCCAAATCAGCTTTCTTGGGACCTTGTCATATGATTTCTCCAAGTCTAGGAATACCCAGTTGGACTCTTTCCTCATTTCAAGCTTCTTCTCAAGTATTTGTCTCACTGAAAATATTGAGTTAGTTGTGCTTTATTCTCATCTGAATTTAATCTTACTTTCTACTACTCTACACATTCATTTATCAATCACCCTCTCCAGAACTTTCATGCATTGTGATAGGTTTGATACCGCTATACTGCCCACAGTTGCAAATGTCCCCTTTGTTCTTGAACACTGACACTAGTCTACTTATTCTCCAATCATCTGGGATACTTCTTTCTCTCCATATTCTTATTAGTACCCCCCAGGAGCCATTTCTCCCCATCTCACTCAACGTCTTGATCTTCTCTGCCATGACCTCATTTGAGCCTGCTGCTCTCCCTGACTCCCTGACTTTAATTTTCTTATTTCTTCTAAGGTGGGTTCCTCCACTTCCCTCACTGCAGGCTGTGTCTGGAGCAGTACAGCTTTTGTGGGGTTTTCTTCATTCAGAAGCTGCTGCTCCTTCCAAATGACTTTGATATCCTGTGAACTGGTGAGAAATGGGTACAATGACTCTCATATCTTCTTGTTTGCTATTGCATCTCCTCTCTTAGCCTCTTTGTTAGCCAGCTAGTATTCCTTCCTAGCCCAGTCTATCTTTTCTATCTCCAACTTTTTCCTGCACTTTCTTTCTTTTGATGACTTCCTGGACTTCTGTATTCCACCATAAGCTTTCCTTCTGTACCTTATTTCCATACCTGGCTTATCCTATCTGTTCTGGAGTCCCTACACATGCTGTTTTGAGGTGCTGTTTGTCCTACACTGAAGAAGGCAGTTTATGCCGAAACCGGTCTGTTAATAAAGGACTGATTTATTTTTCACATCTTGGTCTGCTCTTGCTGGTCTACTTTTGTTTTTCGTTTACATGGTTTGGACCATGCATTCTCCCGTGCATAGGACTTTGTTTGGTATGGTTTTGAGGTGCTGCCATTTTTGTTCAAGTCCATCTATTTCTTCTTCTTCTTGAGGTGTTAGAGCCTTGAGGAATTCCTTGAACTCTTGTACTTTCTCTCCAGTCAACTTCTAAGTTTTAAGCCTAGTCTCTGCTGACCTTATAACCTTGCAGCTGATTGTGGCAACATTGGCTTTATGCTGTGGGCTGGGTATTACTTTGCAATCACTGATTCTATCCCCTTTCCTTACTAGGAAGAAGTCTACCCGAGTTGCATGTTGGCTATGTGACCTTGTGACTGTCACTCCTTTTGAACCATGCGTTGCCTACCACATTTGCCAGAAAGAAGTCTAGAATGGCCTCCTTCTTTATTCCTGTTGGCCAACCCTTGTGGACCCAGAGAGTTCTCATGTTCTGTTAGTCCTCATCTCCTCTCTTAGCCTCTTTGTTAGCCAGCTAGTATTCCTTCCTAGCCCAGTCTATCTTTTCTATCTCCAACTTTTTCCTGCACTTTCTTTCTTTGATGACTTCCTGGACTTCTGTATTCCACCATAAGCTTTCCTTCTGTACCTTATTTCCATACCTGGCTTATCCTATCTGTTCTGGAGTCCCTACACATGCTGTTTTGAGGTGCTGTTTGTCCTACACTGAAGAAGGCAGTTTATGCCGAAACCGGTCTGTTAATAAAGGACTGATTTATTTTTCACATCTTGGTCTGCTCTTGCTGGTCTACTTTTGTTTTTCGTTTACATGGTTTGGACCATGCATTCTCCCGTGCATAGGACTTTGTTTGGTATGGTTTTGAGGTGCTGCCATTTTTGTTCAAGTCCATCTATTTCTTCTTCTTCTTGAGGTGTTAGAGCCTTGAGGAATTCCTTGAACTCTTGTACTTTCTCTCCAGTCAACTTCTAAGTTTTAAGCCTAGTCTCTGCTGACCTTATAACCTTGCAGCTGATTGTGGCAACATTGGTTTATGCTGTGGGCTGGGTATGACTTTGCAATCACTGATTCTATCCCTTTTCCTTACTAGGAAGAAGTCTACCTGAGTTGCATGTTGGCTATATGACCTTGTGACTGTCTCTCCTTTTGAACCATGCGTTGCCTACCACATTTGCCAGAAAGAAGTCTAGAATGGCCTCCTTCTTTATTCCTGTTGGCCAACCCTTGTGGACCCAGAGAGTTCTCATGTTCTGTTAGTCCTCATATCCTATTCTGTTGTGGATATGTACATTCAGGTCACACATTATCAACACCAATTCCTGTTGTCCTGCTTTATCTAGTAGGATCTGGCATACAGGGCATTGTCAGACCCCACTCTGATGGACCATCTGCATATCAGCAAAACAAACATCACCAGAATTACCCATTGTAAAGCCTTAAACCTTGCCTGTGATATAAATAGCACCTGCTGAAGAGACAGGTATGTATCTCAGAGACTACCCCATCTCTGGAACAGGCTCCCCATCCATGTGAAGCAGAGTTCCTCCCCAACCCAATTCAAGTATAACTTGGACAATTGGATGGGGAACAGGAAATTCATCCCTGGCTTGCCACCTATGTCTGTAGGCTCCCTATTAGTCTGTCACAGACGCAGGTTGTCGAATGTGTCTTTGTCGAACTGAAAAGTGAGAAAAGGAAAAATAGCGAAGCGGCTTTTCAGTGAATTCTTTCCCTGGGAAATAATTAATTTGGCCACTTTCGCTACTTTGCCTTTTTGGCACTGTAGTGCGATCTCAAAGTTGGTATATTAAAGTAGGGGGGCACAGCCCCCACATTGGGAGGTGTGGGGGGCAAAGCCCCCCACATTATGTAATGTTTTACAGTTTTTTGTTTTTTTTATTTTGTTTTTTTTCCCTTGGGAAAAAAGTCGTTGTTCTGAGGTTTTGACGTAAGCTTTCGCTTACATGTGGTTGATTATGCGTCGTTCACTCTGTCGCAGATGCAGGTTTTTGAATGCATCTCTGTTGAACTGAAAAGTGCGAAAAGGCAAAATATCAAAGCGGATTTTCAGCGAATTCTTTCCCTGGGAAAGAATTAATTTGGCCGCTTTCACTACTTTGCCTTTTCAGCACTGTAGTCTGATTTTGGAGTTGGCATATTTAAGTAGGGGGGTGTGGGGACACAGCCCCCCACATCGGGGGGTGTGGGGGGCAAAGCCCCTCACATTATGTAATGTTTTACATTTTTTTTTTGTTTTTTGTTTTTTTAATTTTGTTTGAAACAGCAATTTTTTTCCCTTGGAAAAAAAAATCGCTGTTCTGAGGTTTCAACATTGTAAGCTTTTGCTTACATGGGGTCGATTATGTGTCGTTCGCTCTTCTGAGCGTGCAGTATCATAATACAGACTCATGTTTGTAACGGACACAGGAAACCTGTAAATGGTTCATTTCCCAGGCTCCTTCTTGTAAATGTTTAATTTCCCAGTCCTCTGCTTGCACTTGTCAAGGGTACCAGAACTTGTCAGAGATTTGGAATGCATGGCTAGGCTTAAAAAGGCCCTTGTGGCCATTAGCCCAGTAAACACCTATGAACCTATGAAAGTACTCTTTTCCTCATTATGTGAGACATAGGCTGAGATTATGAATACTGTTCTGTCATTACACTGGAGTCTGATTTGGTGACATCGCTCACTGTCTTCTGAAGTTTCTCCCACACTGCCTGCCTTCCTCCTCAGTAATAGACTCTGGATCCCAAGCCAAGTGGTTTGCTGCACTACTGCACTGCCCATCCACCTTGTCTCCTGAGTAGGATATCCAGCCTCCTCCTTACCATGTCATCCGCACTGTCCACTTCCAAGCCTAGTGAGCCTACAGTGAGTGTGATAATTCTTAATTCATGTTTGGCAGGTTGATTGGTTTTACGCCCAGCTTTAGCTCAACAGAGCTATCCCAAGTTAGCCAAGCTGGACAACTGGACACAGGCCAGCCAGTAGCTTATTGGCCCAGGGTGCTGGGCTTTATGGTAGGCATAGCCTGGCCAATAGGGGCACATACATCCCTCCCACTGTTAGCATGAGTCCCTGGAGTAGGTCAGATCCTCATCCCACTTATCACTGGCAAATATCCATGTCTACTTTGGAAACCAGATCACCTAGAACCATCATATTTTTACACTGTTGAATGGCTAGCCCTGCTAAAGTCACACGGTATGTGATCTCCTATCTTGAAGATACTGGGCACCACTGTAGATGCCATCTCTTTCTCCATAAAGCACCATCTAGAGTCTGTGTTGTATTAGCAGCTATAAAGGTTAAACTTCATTGTTTGAGATCATAGGTCCATTCTTAGGTGAGTTTGAGGTGTAAGCACTCAGCATGTTTTTTGCAGGTGGAAAACAAACCCACAGAGATAACATACACGCTCTAAACAGACATTGATCGGAGTTCAGGATCAAACCTTGTACCTTGTGCATGGGAGATAAGGACCTTAACCATTATGTCAAATGGCCACCCCTTTCTATTTATGTGTAGTTCTGCAATCAAGTACAGCAGAGGTTTGAAATGTGGGTGCAGTTTATTGCACCAAAGACATGGGGAAAGTTGGCTATGGCATAAAACTGTTGCACTGCAGTTCTTCACTCGATGACTGTAGATTGGAAGTGGATGTACTTATCCACCTTGCTGCACATTGCTGCCAGAAAGTGTAAGAAGGTGTGAATGGCAGCTGTCTGAAACACTCCTACAGCATCTCCCACATGCCACTGAAATGCCTCAAGAGGCCAATACACCTAGACACAAACTTTGGTTTCTACATGCATGGGTTTACCTTAGAAAGTACATGCATACATGTGCGGGGTGCATATCCTATACACAGCTTGCACTATCTCTCTGTCTAATTGGCGCCAGTCAATGATTTCCTGATCAGAGAGCTAGCTTACATGTAGCCTGGCTTGGCATCTAGCTGGCTGCCTTCTAGGATGCATTTTCATATCATTCTGTATGGCTTGCTGTACCCCAACTTGCTGTAATTCATAAAATGTATTTTTTTCTTTTTACGTAATGCTACAGACTCCGCTAGATCGTGTAATAATCTGATTACTATTGTGGCATATAAATACAGCACATATGGCCTTCCCTGAGTGCTTTTCAAAAGTTGTCGGTGAAGCACTTTGTCACATTTAAGTTGTGTTGGATGCGCATGCTGTGTTTTGGAATCTAATGGGCGTACACAGAGTCTGTAGTTTTCCTACTCTGACTAGATAATTACTTAGTCATGTTTTAGCATACATTATAGAATCATGTCCTCCACAGATACAGCTGAAGTCTTCCTTTGGCATGCTGCACTGTCCACAACTTTCTTTTAGAATCTGGCCATATGTAAAATGATATTCTCTACATCAATATTCTAGTCATATGAATAATGGTAATGTTTTATACAGACAACTTAGATTTCAAAGAGGTATTTTTCAGAGAAAACTTTAAAACAAATGTGGCAGCTTAGCAACTGGTCAGAAAAGGGCATGCGCTGTATACAGTGATTAGAGACAGACATCATAGCATCAGTATAGCACATAAATGAAGGGATAGTGGATGTTTAATAGGGCACCTTAGAGTTTTTTCAGGAAGTAGAAATACTCATTTTTAGTGAAGAGGGAGAAACTACAGAAAAATGATTTGGGAATATTTGCTACTAGCCAGATCCATCATGTAGATGAATAAAGTTCTGAGCATAACTGAAATGACTGGGAGCTTCTGGTAGTCTGGATAGTGCAATAACTACCCAAGGAGGGTGAAAGTGAGTTGCTGATGCTGGCTCGCCCATTCTTGTGGGCTTGAGTGAGGTGTATCCACTTCAGTGCTGACACATACTGGAAGCTGGGTGCAAATGCATGCAGTATAAGGGCCAGGACATATGCCCAATTCCGATAACCAGTGAACAGCACTGTAGCCAGATAAATCCTATGTATGGAAGTATACAAGTGCCAATGGACTGATTCTGTAGACCCCACTTGAGCAATGCAAACAACAAGCCAGAAGGGGGATGAAGTAAGAGCCAGAAATACCAGAACCTGTCTAAATATCATACAGTATAGTAAATGAATGATCAAGGACTGTAGAAAAAAGGCCACGTTGGTTAACATTAACTTGGTGGTCAGTGGGTATAGATGGCAGGAAAAAAAAGACACACAAAATACTTATTTTGCAGACTAAACCAGTATCTGCAAAAGGTAGCTAATGTAGGGAATGTAAAAATAACTAAAGATATAAGAAACATAGTAGAATTCACCTAAGTGTTACTGTGAGAGTGTAAAATAATACACTTACATGCAGATAACATTCAAGAGTGCAAAACTGCAAGAATAAGTGTGAACATCACACAGAGGAGAAATGTAGCATCTAAATGAAATTACTTAAAATGAGTTAGAGGTGCAGATAAAACTGAGCTGTTAATTGAATATCAGTCAGCAAATTACTGCCCTGTGCAACATCTTCCCCAACCTGCTCAGTTTGTACTTATTCTGTAGTTACCCCTACCATGCAGGCATTACAGCAATTTCCTTTGATGAAATAGAGCATCTCTTTATGATCCATTGTCTTTATCCCTACCACACCTCCCCTCCAAAACTGCACATATACATGGGCACACATGGATAAATGCAGATACACACAGGCACACGCATTCAGATGCAGTCAAACAAATTCACAGGCATGTGCACAGACACACAGAGGTGCACACACACATACACACACACACACACACACACACACACACACACACACACACACACACACACACACACAACAGAAGAAGTTTTATAGTGATGGCTTCTCAGCACAGTGAGCAGGATATTTACTTGCTAACTAGATGGCAGGCTTATTGGATGATCTTTCTGCTCCTTGTTTTATTGGGATTACTTACAGTCTGATAGCATAATCAGATTTTGCAAATATAAAGACATCAGTTCCAGTTCCCTGAAAAGAAATCATAGTAAAAAAACAAGTTCAGAAAATAGGGAAATGATGGATTTCGTTACTGTACTGCAGATAGTGAACATCTTATTTTTTTTAATGTTTTTGTCAAAATATTGGAATGCTGAAGGGAAAAATAATCATTCTTTGACTGAAATTAATAGCATATTATTTATTTATTTATTTACATTTCTTGCCAGGAAATGTCCGGTTAGTAAGTCTCCCTTTTCCAAGGAGTCAAAGGGAAGTTCCCATACAGTAATATGGACTATTATGACTGGGTGTTCCAGGATAACCAGGCTGTTATGTGTTCAATGTGTCCATGGTTAAAACCCATACAACTAAATTATGATTCAAGAGATATGAGCATAATTCACTGCAGTGCATTGAAATTTAGAGACTCTGATAGGCTAGCAGTTACAGAGAAAACGAACTGTAGAAGTGAGAAGATGGTCAAATAAATTGGTCCAGTTTACCACACCAGCACACACACACACACACACACACACACACACACACACACACACACACACGCACACACACACACACACACACACACACTCACCTTTATCATCAATCCACATAGTTAACCCTATCTCCTCCACTTCTTATACAGCATCTCCAGGTAGTCTTGTCATAAGTAAATTCAGTTCTATCCCATGCATTCTTTCCCACCATTACTCATTAAGTCTTGATTTCAGGTCCATGCAGTTTTTATCACGCGCTCCCATCATTATGCTCACATTCCCATCTTTCCATGGCCCTACATAATATTTCTCTTTCTCTCCCATTTTTCTCTCTCTCTGAATATCTTCTGTCAGACAATGCATCCAACCAACCAACCAAGCTAGTCTTCTTCATCTAATAAAATATTCTATTGATTCCACCTCCACACCGTTCAGTATGCCAATAAAGCACAGAAAGTTTGCTGCATTATTTCCTTTATCACCTAGTATCCACCTTAGTTCTGTCAGCTCCTTCTAGGCTTCCTTGTATCAATGCTTCATGATACTCACTTGTAGATCATCATCTCCTGCTCCTCTTTCTGTAATGTTCATTTCTTTACCTTTGCAGAAATATCTGCTGACGTTTGATTAACTCTGGCCTAGAGTGTGTTCATATGCAAAACCAAGCATTCCGCAAAAGCCATTAACTAATCAAAGTTGCTACTATTATGGCACTTAAGACTGCAGATGGGAAGCCAGTAGTAGGAGACATCAGTGCTCTCTGACAACATGAAAATGCTTTTTGCAGGGGGGACGTCCCTACACAACCACTTTTCTAAAGTCAGAGACTGCGTTAAATTGTAGGTATGAATGAAACGTTCTTATCCATGCCAGTGTTCTGTGATCTCAAAGCACTCATGCTACACTATGTGACAAGAGGAAATTCAATTAAATACATTTACCAAATCACACTGAGAGCATAGTCAGCCGGATGCAATTTATGCAGCCCTGCAAAATCCCTATAAGTTTTACAATAGTTTTAATGATTAAGTTTCTACTGTCATTTACTTTGTACTTCCTTGTCTTGATTATTGCCACCTGATTGTTGCTATAACTACACCTTGTAATTTGCATACCAGACACTGCCATGCCTGTGCACACTCTGGAAAGATCACAGACTTGTGGCAATTTTTTATGGACCATTCTTACTACTAAGAATGAGAAGGGAATGGTTTGATGCCCAGCATGGATGGTTAACTTATTAGCAATTTTAGTTGAAGAGAAAGAGAAATCAAAATTAATTAAGAGATTAAGCAAGCGTCACAATATGTGAGTAATGGCTGAAGTCTTAACCCCCAGAGACATCATGTAGGTATTGGTGGGGGAGAAAAATGAGATAATATTTTAGTCCTAGCAAACAAAATGATGAAACACTGGAAGAACTCAACACATAAAAAAGAATCTGCAAACATGGTTCAGTCAGGAAAAAAAGGATACCAAGGTGTTTAATGGGAAGGTGGAACGATTTAAAATTCTAACAACAGATGGCAGAGAAGTGCTGCCTTGGGTTATTAAGGCTAATGATTTAAAAATAGGGTCATGAGGAAGAATATCTTTATACTGATTTGGAGTGATGGTATGAGACAATAAGCTGGAGGAATTCATTGAAAGGCAGCTGTTTTGTAAAGATGAAGCACCAAAAAGAGTGGACAGGGTTATAGACATAGGCTACCATGTAGGTAATATGGGGAGGAAGCACCAGTAGCCACACAAAATAGGGTGTAAGGACATTCTTACTGTATGAAGCACTGGATGCTCTGCTTCCTTAAAAGAATGGTATATTAGAAAGTCTGACTGGAGCTGAATCAATCATCACTGCTGGCCTGGATTGTCTATGAAGCCCATTTGGTACTACTACGGACAACTACAGGCAATATTTTGAGAGTCCTAGGGCCACAGCAGCTTTATGAAAAGCCTACAGAGACCAAGACAATGTTGGAGAAGGTGCATTGCAGCATGGTTACAGCAGCCAAAAGAACAGGAAACAAACATGGAATGCACAATAGACAGGAAAGGGTAATGCAACAGTGATATGGTACAGGATGGAGCATCATGCAAAGGAAAGGAAAAGGGGGGCACAACATATCAAACTGACAATAATAAATAATATTTTTTCATTTTCCTCAATAAAATTGCATTTGATATTAAAAAATATATTATTTCACTTCTTACAGCTTCTTAAATTTAGCTTGAATCCATTTAAGATTTGATGATACAGATTATCTGTTAGGCACTGATCCTTTTCCTTAATTTTTTTTAAATATCAAGGCATCTATCGATGTCTTGTCTCACCAATAACTCATATTTTGAAGATTGTCATTGCTTAGTTGAAGAAGTCATTCACCTAAAACCTTTAAACATCCTTCTGTGATAAGAAAAATCAATGGTAAATAATTACTCTTTGATCTGACTTTGATTTCTAAAGTACTATTTATTGTTAATTCCCCTAAAAAGAACTACTACTGTAAACTACAGCAAAATCACCAAAACAACACCCACAGGTTCTGGTCTAGTATAAATAAACTCCTTTCCCCAGGGAACTCTTGTACACCTGCTCCACTTCAGGCAGACGCAGATACCTCCCATCAAACTGCCAATGCTTTCAACTCCTTCTTTACAGAAACCATACAAGCACTAGAAAGTCAGCTTACTCCAGACAACTCAAGCCTTCCCACCTCCATACCCAGCACTCTACCAGCATTCTATATGCAACCTATCTCTACCACTCTCATCTACAAACTCATTCAAAAACTGAAGCCTTGTACTCCTTCTGCCGACCAGCTACCTTCTGAATACCTCCAAAAAGCAGCCAAAGTGATTTCATATCCCATATCCATCCTCATAAACAGAACCATTAAGGAAGGAATCATTCTAGACATCTGGAAAATCTCCCATATTATCCTCTTCACAAAGGTGGTAACTCAAATGATTACTCTAACTACCGGCCAATAGCTCTTTTATCTCCCTTAGCAAAAATCATGGAAAAATGTGTTCACCAACAACTTTTAAACCATTTAACTCAAAATAACATAATAGCTAAGTGCCAACGTGGCTTTAGGCCATCACATAGCACCACTACCGCCCTGTTATCCTTTACAGATGTTATAAATAGAAATCGAAATAACAACAACCTCTCATCTGCACTCTTTATTGACCTCTCAAAAGCTTTTGACATGGTTAACCATACCCTTCTTATCAACATTCTTGAACCCTTTTCCCTTGACTCTCTGGCTATTAAATGGTTCATGTCCTACCTAACCAATAGACAACAAGCAGTTCTCTGGGAAAATAATCTATCTTCCCTTCTACCAGTCACCCTCAGAGTTCCTCAAGGCTCTATTCTAGGCCCACTCCTATTTTCTCTTTTTATCAATGACCTCCATGTAGCAATCCCACAAGCCACCTGCATTCAATATGTAGATGATTCAACATTAATATGCTCAGCAAGCTCCCCATATGAACTACATTCTCTGACTCAGAATGTATTTAACACAGTTAAAACATGGTTCACAAAACGTTGCCTCCTTCTCAATGCTAAAAAACCAAGCTCCTTCTCTTTACACCCACTAGTAAGTCCTCCCCTATAGATTTCTCTGTCATTTCAAATAATCGCACAACCATATACCCTGACTCTACCACCAAGCTGTTAGGTATTACTATTGACAATAACCTTACATTTGATATCCACATAAATAATACCATAAAAACTGTCAACAGAAAAATAGGCTCCTTATACTAAATCAAAACCTTCCTAACACCAATAGCAAGAACCAAGATTGCACACTCCCATTTAATTTCAACTCTTCTATATGCATGTCCCATATACACTAACCTCAAGAAAAATAACCTTGTCAAACTAGCTCATGCCTACAACAACATCGCCAGATTTGCCACTGGCAATCCTTTTAGAACTCACCACTGTTTAAATCTAATGCAGCTAGGCTGGCTTGAATTTCAAAACCATCTGAAAATCTCCCAACTAACCATTGCCCACAAAATATTTTATCAACCTAACAGCACTCCTATACTTTCTAATCTCATAATCCCCTATAAAAATCTAAACTCCCTACGCTCTTCAAGCAAACTTTTAGCTAGCATAACCAAGACTAACAACACAGCTGGGATTCCCTGTTTTCTAACACAGTGGGAAAAAACTGGAACCTACTCCCCAACGAACTAACCTCACTTTCTTCCTTGCCTCTCTTTAAACAAAACCTCAAAAATCACCTTAAAACAACCTGGTTATGTCCCTGCAGTAACCCTGACTAATCTTCTGGCTTTTGCTAATATTATTTCCACCTTCTACTATGTATTCCCAACTCTAATGCATACTTCTCATGCAGAACAGGAACTGGTGAACACAATAGAACTGGTGGAATCTATCCTGTTAATTATCACAAAACATTCTTATTTTCAGATTTTTATCATACCCTTTGTTGCTTTTATATTGTGTAAATAATTTAACACACACATTTGTCACTTTTATATTAGTGTAAATACCTTCTTTCATCTCCATTTTTTATTCACTGTTTCTTGTATTTTTTATTGAACTACTTTCATTTACTATGTATCTACTATAATTTGTATCTTTTGCACTGTATTTCAAATTTCTAATTACATTTTTACTACTGGAGCTTTTCTCCCCGGGCCTCTACTGAAAATGGAAATATATCCAGTTAGACTAGCCCGGTTAACACATGTAAAATAAAAAATAAAAATAAAAACTATTAACGGACAATGTTGTTTTGTCAGAAATATGAAACTATGATTAAACTTTAATTTTGTCACATCACTTCAATATAATCAAACCATGCACTCTGATAAATTTTAATAAGTTGAGCACTTGTGTATTAATTTTCTCACACTTAGGATCTATTATTTCAGTTGATTTTCTCTTCTTCAAAAAACCTCTAGCCACTACATAACCTTCCATAAGACTGAGAAGGATCGTCATCACCATATGAAAATTCTGTAATGTGGTACTGACAATTAGTTCAACAGTGAATATCTCTGATTCAGAGATATGGTAAATCCACACTGAGAAACTACTCATTAGCAGCTAATTACCATGTCTCTGAACTGAATGCTGTGTTGTCAGAAATAACCAAATTAGTGTCCCCCCTACCATCCTAAAGCATCATAGTCGCACCTTTCAACATAAACACACACACACACACAAACACACACACACACACACACACACACACACACACACACACACACACACACACACACACACACACACACACATTAACAGTCTTGCAGTACCCATTGGCATTCACATTATGAGTTTCTATCCATCCACAGAAGTAAATTGGGTACACTCTATCAAAATATGGTATCTACTTGTTCCTTCTCATGACCAAAGTAACACAGTGCAGCAATTCTCTAAATGGTTCTACCACACTGTTCCTGTGCCAGCATCATTTCTGGAAGACAATTCATGGCTAATTAGCATTAGCTACATCCCCAAACTGCAACATTTACATGCAGCTTCACCAGTGCATCTGATGTCTGCACTACAGATGGTGGTTCCTTATTGTTGTAGCAGGAGAACAGTCTCTGAATCACTCAGGCTTACTGCACCCGGGAAACCATCCAAGTAAAGGCTTCCACAGCATGATGACCCTTTCTGAATACCAGGGCTTATTCTTAAGTTGAAGTCATCACATACAATTATGCTTTTCCCTTTTGTTTGAAATTTCACTATACACTATTTGCCAGCAAGAGAATTGTACACATTTATCAGAACTGCACCCACATCACTACATATCTGTATTGCTAATATGTCTTCAATAATCTTGAAGTGGCTTGGTTTTAAACCTGAGATGACCTTGAGTATGGTAACTAAACTTCCCCTTGTTCAACCATTCCTTCTGCATTTTATGTAAGAACTAAGAAAATTGCAACATTCTGAACATTAAATCTCTAAGTCTGTGCCTCCTGTAATGTATGGTATCCACCTTCTGGACCGAATTCCATAGTCTATTAATGTCCTTGTTTTATGTTTAAATCAGCTGTATTGCAAAATAGATCTTAAAACCATTTCTTTGGCTACTGATGGTCGATTCTTTTGACTCCAATCAGCTACCTATAGCTGCAGACTATAGGCTTTGTTCCACTTACCCATCCCACTATAGGTCCAGTCCATATACCACATTAATGACTTTTCAGAGGTTGTTATACAATGCTCTATATCAATATGTGAAGTTTCCTTACTCTTTATCAGTATGATGTCCTCCATGTTGATTTGGCTCCCTGTTGTCATTTCATACAACTTACTTAAAGTTTTTTTATAGCACTTGAAGATTCAATTTTTCAGAATGGCACTACTGAATAAAGAACAAATACTTACTTCTTCTTCTGTCTTTGTTGAGTTGACAAACATGTTAATGAGTGCTGTCTGATTTATTATCCTCACTGCTACTCATGTTCCAATCATACAATTTGGAAATATTTCCATAACTCTCCACATATCTGCCACAATTTAATTAATTAAATCCTATTATCCACTTCTTTGTTATCCATGCTTTCTTTTACAATTTTCATATCTAAAATATAGCAATGCTGCTGAAAATTGCATTTACTAGATTTTTACAGAAAACAGCTTTAGTATCTTTCCCAGTAGTACATATTACAACAGAATCAGCTTTCATAAATTCAGCTAAAGCATGTTCATGGTTCATTAGCTCATCTACTTCTATAGTGTTTTCATTATTTAATTTAATTTAAATTTACTTCTGTGTGAAAGCTGGATAGTTTGCCTAGTTATTAAATATTGGATATCTTTATTTTTAATTTTCTTTACTACTGATGCATAGTCCTTAATAAGGGACTGTTCCTCCTCTTTTTATTCATCCCCGTTAGAGGTTACACCCCTTCCCTCTATGTTATCATTATGTATCTTTCCTTCTTTAAGATTATATAAATTGCACCTATCTAAATGGAAACAATCCTCAATCTGAAACTGGTCTTCATTCATTATTGAATTTAATTCCATGCCCTTACTGTTTTTCACTATGGCACAATCTATGTCAGCGCCTCAAAAACCTACACCAATAGACTCATCCTGATCTTCTTTTAACAGATCATTTTGTTTCAGTTTCCAGATATTGTTATTATTCTCATCCTTTATTTGCTTAATGCTTTTGTTTACTATTGAAGCATTGTTACTGAACAAAATTCAACATACAGAAACAAAAATGTAAAAATCACATGAACAACCAATTATAGGAAAATCAGCACAGATTCTAACTACGTAAACTAGTTACAAAATATATTATAAAATAAAATCCGGCCTTAAACTTGAAACTTTTGTGACATATTAACTTCATAAAATAAAGAGGACTAATATAGTTAATATAAATTTGAGGTAAATATGTCTATATACAGACAAAAATAATTCATAAATTATATTAATATACTGCAATATCTGCATGAAATCATAAATATATATTTTTTGAGAATCAACATCACATTTATGTGTGTGTGTTGTAAGTTTACAGAAACTGAATTAGAAAGTGTACTGTTTTCTAAGCTTATACAGTTCAGTCAAGAATTTGATTTCACTATATTCCGTTGCATTATATATCTTGTTATGACTGTAAGATGTTAATCTACATGATTTTGTATATTTCCATGGCATAACTTTGAAACTCTCCCAAGTCATTATTCTCAAGACTTGCCAGTTTTAAGTGAGACATAATTTGATAATCATAAAAAAAGTTTATAGAAAGATATGTAAGACTGCAAACTTCCAGTTTAAAATAATTTCTTGAATGCAGATATTTTTGATTTTTGATTGTAATGTAGTCCATATACATTTCTATATAAGCATTTGGGTTCACAACTAACTTCCCACTTTTCTGTCTCTATACTTGGTATTTAATCTTTGTTCCATTTCAACAAATTTTCTTACATATTCTTATAATGCCATATCTTGGATTTAACTTCTTTGGCTTGTAATAGTCTTCTGGAATTAGTACACTGGATACCTATTCATTCCTTAAATGGTCTGTCATGTCATCTGATATAATTCCATGAGTATTCAACTATTTGCTCTCCTCAACTATTGTCTTATAGTCTCCAACAACAGAGAAATATGTTGATAAAATGGAAGGATCTCCTCATCTGGTTACATTGCTGCCAAAACTGGTATCCCAGTACCAAAAATAACATCCCTGTGTTCAAAGAGTATATCTAATGAATATGAGGGCTGTTGTGTCACCTACTACCTTAAACCGCCTGCTATGACATGTATTCCTTTCCAGTCAAAATGTTTTATCCATTCCTTTTTGTTTTAACACAACTTCCCATTCCCTGTCATTTTTGGATTCGCTTTTTTCAGTTGTATCTGCATCACATGCCTTTATTGATATCAAAGAACATTCTGATTCAAGTATACCGCTAGAATGCTGACTGATCAACTTTTCATATTCTACTTTAGATGCTAACGATGACATTCCATTCAAAAGTATCATCTCCATACTGTTAGCACTTACTGTCCCTTATTACTTCCTTTCACAGCTTTTTGAGATCTGGACTAAATATACAAGTCATTTTCCAGGAAAAGTGACTACAGCTTGGAGAGATGCAGGTAAAAGAAATGCAGATGTTCTGCAAAACATGAAATACCCAAGCGATAAAAAGCATCCAGAAAAGAGCTGGCTTAGTTAAGCAAGCAGTACCAGGGAGGCAAGACTATTTAACTAAGTGAGAAATGTAAATAATATTAATAGTGCATTCTCATGGGGATACACCAGGTCAATATCACTGAAATTTACTGAACGGATGGGGATTATATGGTACATATCTAATGAGAATGTTATTTTCATCTTTAATTTCTCCATATCTTTTGGGTTTCCAATACCATGATGGGAATGCACCCCATTCCTAAGTCAAAGTACGATTAAAGTTCATGAAATTAGTATTGTTTCACTCTTTGATATCAGCCAAAAGTTCTCTTTGCAGCACCCACACTGTGCCCAGTAGTGACTCCTTCTACAATTCGTACGGGGTTACATGGATTGGTAATATATCTAAATACGATTATAGATTCTTTTTTATAAGACCCGTTGCTCCAACTACTATTGGAACTGTCTGGGTATCTTTCTTTCACATTGCTCTCATTTCTGCCTGCAGATCCTAATATTTTATGACTTTGTGTCTCTCTGTACACAAGACACTGTAGTCACTGGGTGTGGTGATTTCAATGATCAATGCTATTTTTGTCTTCTTTTCATGGACCACTATATCCAGTTTTCTACCACCTATCTTTTGAACTGTTGGTAACGGGTGATCCTATGTGATATAAACTTCATCATTTTCTATGATGCTTTGTGGCTCATGTTTCCAGTGTTTTTCAGCCACTTCAGTGCCATAATGTTTGCACAATCCCCAGTGCAACAGTCTTGCTACATTATTATGCCTTTAAGTATACAGTCCTTTTACTAGTATGTCACAACCAGCAATGAGGTGAGCGACTGTTTCAAATTCGGTTTTACAGAACTTAAATTTGTCTGTTTCTCCCACATGTTCAATGGACTTTGTAAGCCAGCATGTACATAGCCCACTATCTTGGGCTGCCAATATTAACTTTTCATCTCTTGGTTTGAATTTACCTCTCTTTAACCATTCCTGCATTCGTTCCTGATCAACATGAGGTTCTTCCAGAAGTTTTCTATACTTGCATCTATATTTATGCATTTTCCACATTTCTTGCCTTCTCATCTGGTCCTTCACCTTATATTCTTTCTTTTGTTTTTTGGCACATTCAGTTGCTGCCTGATGTTTATCTACTTCTGGTTTGATTTCCATTCCTGCTTGATGCCGATATGCTTCTGCTAGATTAAGCAGAGAAGTCATCTTAGATTTATTCTCCTCATGTTTCAAAACTTTCACTGCATTTGGGTCTTGTGAGGTCAGTAGATATGTGTGGAGATTGCAGATCTTTACATATAATCAGTTTCAAGGAGGCCCATCCCTCCTTCAGAACAGGGAGCGTAATCTTGGTATACACATTTTTATAAATCATTTGGTAAGCATGAAGCATCCTTCTTGTTTTCCTATCTAATCTATCCAACACATTTTGGGGCCAGTCAATCACTCCAAAACAGTTAGGACAGGAAGAGCAAATTGGTTTATAGCTTGGATTTTATTCCTAGATATCAGTGCTGCATTCAGGATTAATTTAAGTCTTCCAAAGTATTCCTTGCTAAGTTTTATTCGCATTTGTTCATGTTTTATTGTTGATCCTTCAACAATTCCCAAATATGTATACACTCCCTCTTGTTCAAGTTCTTTTATATCATATTCTTGTCCCAAACTGATGTTTTCCCGATGCTGCAGCTTTCCTGCTTTAAAGTTTGCTTTTGCACATTTATCAAGACCAAATGACATTCTTATATCATCTGAAAAAGTTTTGACAACCTGCAGTTGTGCTTTCAGATCCTCATCTGATGAACTATACAGTTTTAAATCATTGACAAAGAGGAGATGAGAAGTCTTTACACTTTGTTGTTTTCTAGGAACCAAATTATAGCCATGGCCTAAGCTGTTAAGTAAACAGCTTAATGGGTTAAGGGCAAGGCAGAATAGCAATGGTGACAGAGTCACCCTGGAATATCCCCCTTTGAATTTTTTGTCTCTGGGATAATAATTTGTCCTTTATCATGGCTTGACTGCAAAGTTGTCTGCCACTGTCTCATGGTCACAGTTATGCAGTCAATCAGTGTAGGTTGTATCTTATAAATTTTAAGAACTCTTTTATCCATGAATGTGGGATACTATCAATTTTTTATAGTCAATCCATGCCATACTTAGATTCTTCCCCTTTTTACAGTTTCCCACTATGACTTTATTTAACAACACATGATCCTTTGTTCCATATGACTTTCGTTTATTGCCCTTTTGTTCTACTGCCATAATTGAGTTTTCTTCTAAATGACTATAAACTCCATCAGCATCAGTTCCTGTGTATAGTTTATACATTGTCGGAAGGAAAGTTATTGGTCTATAATTTTTAGGGTAGCTTGCAGGTTTACTCTTAAGTAGGAGCATTGTTTTTCCTGTTGTTAGCCAGGTGGTGTCTGTTCAGGGGGTGCATATAAATATTTCTTACTCATGGCTAAATCTTCATGCAAAGATGTTAATACTTTTAATTAAAAGTTAGGTACTCCATCTGGGCCTGGGGTTTTCCAGTTAGAGGCTTTTCTTAACTTTGTTTCAATCTCTCTGGCTGTTACTTTATCCCATTTCATATCCTGTACCTTTAAACCTTTTAGTCTTTCTTTTACTTCTTATATCCATTTAGCATCTTTGTTATGTTCTGCAGGATCTTCATAGATACTTCTCCAAAATATATCTATTTCTTCTTTTTTTGGTGGTCTTTCAATTCCTTTTACCTTGTTTTCCAGTTCTCTATAAAACCTTTTTGGGTCATCAATAAATTGCTTATTTTGTACTTTTCCTTTATATTTATCTGCATATCTTCTAAGCCTTTCCACCTGTGCTGAAATTTTTAGTTTGTTATTTGCAATAGTGCATGATAGATCCTGGTCTGTTCTAATATTGCACACTGCTTTTATCACATCTATCTTTCGTAATATTTTTGCTGATCTATTCCCTCTTTTATATTCTTCTAACAGTGACACTTCTTGTCTTAATTGCTTTATAGTTTTCTCTATTCGATATTTCCATGATGGTATTCGATTTTTCCCCTCCTTTTCCCTCACAACCCTGTGTTCTTGTGGTAGAACTTTATCAGTTATTATTTTAGCTGTACAGTAATATATCTTGTTTACTTTTGTTATATCACATGGATCTCTATGGATAGTCCTAATTAGTGTGTTCATTTGTTTTACCAGACTTCTGACTTTTTGGGTTTTATTGGCCTCTTTCTTTCATTGATCTTAATATATCTATCTATGTCTATTAAATCAAGAAACTCTTCTCTTAGCTCATTTTCTTCCAAGGTGAGAGCACACCCTTGTTTTCCATTTCCTGTGGACAGTCTATAGAAAGTTCTGTAGCACCTTCCTGTGGCACATTCTCTTCAATTTCATCCTGTGCCAGCCGTTGCTCTGTCATATCAGAACTCACTAGCCTATCACTCCTCAATATTGACTGCATCATAGTTTCCACAGTTTCCTGTTCCTTCCCTTGTTATCCAGCTTCAAGTGAATGTTTATACCGGTTTCATGTGGAAGGCTGCAAAATATCTTCATATGACACCTGACCAATTGCTTCCTGTTCCACTGTTTTCCCTTTATTTTGAATATCCATTGCTCTATCCCGTTGTGGTGCTTTCTGAATTAGATTTTCATCACTGAATCCGTCACTTTGCAGGTACTCCATAACCTCAGTTTCTATTTCTTTAACTTCTTCATTACTAATCTCCTTTTCTACTTTTCCTCTTTGTTTTACTTTTTGTATTGTAAAGTTTTCCATGTCTGAATTTCTTTGCCTGTATTTCTCTTCAAATATCTTTGGTGCTGCTCTTTTTGTATTGGTTAGTTTTGCTTTCTCATTTGCATAAATAATACACAGTATTAAATCTCGTTTTCTTTCCCATGTCCATATTTCTTCTTCAGATGTCTCCTGATCTTCCTGCTTCTCCTTACTTTGGGGGCTCACTCCATCATGCTGTGATGTAACCTGTGTTAAACCTTCTACACCAAATCCTTCACTTCACAGGCACTCCATAACTTCAACTTCTATTTTTTTAACTTCTACTTTACTAATCTTCTTTTCTTCATTCCTTCTTCGTGATATTATTTTTTTATTGTGAAATTGTCAATATCCAGATGCCTTGACTTGTATTTATCTTCAAATATCTTTGGGGCTGCCTTCTTTATATTGATTAATTTGGCTTTCTCCTTTGCATAAATATTGCATCATATCAGATCTTTCTTTCTTTCCTTCCCATGTCCATATTTCTTTTTTATACTTTTCAAATATCTTTAGGTTTTGTTGTTTATATTTTGGTACTTCCTCTGATGCTTCTTTTTCCAAACAGATCAAAGTTTCTTGATCTATATACTGTTTTTCACAAATCTGTTGTATTAATGAACACAATTTTTAATTTGAAGCTTCTGACAGTTTTTCTTGTGGAAGTATTTTAATTTCCTCTAGTTTCTCTCTTAATCGTTTTGTATATTTTGTATCTGGAAATTCTGGGATTTTTGCATAATAGTAACAAAAATAATTTCCTTCTTATCCTCAATAGTCTACTTTATCGTCTTTATGGTTCTTCTTTGGCCTATCAGCTTTTGTGATTTTTGTGGAGTACTGCTTCCTTCTACAACAGGGGGGCCATCCTCCCCCTGGGCCTGGCCTGGACCCATTGTAGGAATGTTTCCATATTTTGAAGATTCTACAATGTCATCTTTTCCAGTCCTAACACCAGTGTGCTTAACAGGACTGGGCACTTATTGTATCCTGAGTCTTGTGCACTCAGCACTCTTTTTTAATTTTTTAACCTACTTCTGTCCATGATATATGCTCTATAAATCCAGTCTATATATTAGTGTTGTCTTGGTGAGATTCTGTGAAAAACAGGGTCCACCTCACGAATGTACTCATCAAGACTTGAGGATGAATTCAATTTCAGCAATAATGCTCTCCTTTACTTGTTGACATCATCCATTCAGACTCTTCCTTGATGTGGTAGGGGTAATGAGGCTTCAGAGAGGTGTGATTTGGCTCAGCACTATACAGGCTAAAGCAAGGGAGAAGGAATGCATATTCAAAGAATGGGAGATGATAAGTAATGTAAAGCGGTGAGGGAAATGCACAGACATATCACAATGTCATCAGCCATGCCATCTGCTGCAGTGTCCTGTTATACTGGTATTCGAGGTACACCTCACCACCCAAGCTTAACATGTAATGTGAAAGCAAGTATGTGAATATGAGTGGAATCATAACAGGGGTTAAGCAGAAAAGTGCACACAGAGAGAATCCCAAGTACATGTAACAGCTGGGTGGTAGCAAATGCTAATAGCACTTATTAGAAAGTTTGGATGGCTGGGGATAAAATTGTGCTTTCTGTTAGGATAGAAAATGTGCAAATGTTTAATACAATGCATATTATTAAGGAAACGGTGTGGAACTTAACCCAGGAAATCTGACTGGAACTGCCTACTGGGTTAAGTAAATTCTTCCTGTACAGTGCTTTATATTAAGGGCCTTAAAGGGAATGGAATTAGTTATAGGGAGTGGGACACAATGTGCAATCAATAGACCAGTTGGTATACCCTGTAATTATGCAGTTCACTAATACAAATGACATGCAAAAGGCTTGGTGACCAAATTCTATAAAGCTGTGGAAATTTATGATGAAAAAGTAGCTGTTGTAAGGGAGAGGTTAGCTATTGATATAATTCTACGATTCCCCTGTTCCATATTTGTGGGTAGCCATACAGAGCATCCATGTGAAGCTGTCAACAAGAAGACACTCACCCTTCTGTTTTATTATGATCACTGTTATATCTGGTTGAATTCTTGGTGGGGTGGGAAATAAAAGGGATGTTTTATATTATTCTGTTTTGTAGTGTAGAGACAGGTTATCATAAAGCCAAGAATGAATCTGTAATGGTAATGGATAATAGGTATGCATGGAGGAAGGGGATATAAACAATCTTGCTGGAATGCCCCACTAAATGTATTCCTCCAAAGGAGATTTATTGAGTTGGTACTCTACCTTCCAATAGGTATGGTCTAAGCCTTTAAAAAAATGAAGTTATTGCTGTTAAGTCCAAACAAATGTTCATATCTCTAGAAACGTAAGTACTGGCTAGAAAACTGTAATTGGCAGTCTCAACTGTGGTTGCATTGATTTGATTCTAGATCATAAATTGGATTTTATAAACCACAAGAAATACAGTAAATACTGATTTTTGTGATGTTGTATAGTTTACAATATCTTAGTCATTCAAACAACAAAGATACTGCCAGCAGCGTTTTTTTCATACACCCGTGAGCTTTAATATGAGACTAAGCAATTCTGTCTGTGTAACTTGATTGTTGAAATATTTAGAGAAATGTGAGCATTATTACACTTTAAATAAATAATATATATATATATAATAGTCTATATTTCTTTAGCTGCATTGGACAGAAGTCAAATATCAATACAGTTTATTTTTACCATCTTGCAAGCTTTAATATAAAATCTTTTGATATATTGTATGTGGCATGGTTTTCAGATTATTAATGCAACTATGAACAAGATATATTTGACACCTAGAGGAACCAGAATGCTGTAAATACAGAAATCCCTAGAGTCATCAGTAGGCTCTAATGAGGTAATGCAGTAAACATAATTAGTTTATAGAAATTTAAAAATTCAGAATGTAAGGTTCTAAAACTGCGAGCAATATGTTGTTTGTGTTGCTTTTAAGAAAGCTCCTGACACGTGAATGTGTTTACCTGATTGTAATTCAGTTTAATGCAAATTATACAATAAAGGGAAATAAGTATTCCAAAATGAGCACACACTGATTGGACAGCACAATTAGCATGCTGATTGTAAATTTAGCAGAATCCAACAGAAAGAAGTCAAGCTACTGATGTCTTCTTGCACAGCTGGACTTCATATTAACAAATGCAGCAACCATTCTACCTTATTTTATGAGGGACAGGGGAAAATATGAGAAAAATCAAGGACAATCTATAAAACTCTACACAGCTGAGAGGTATGATTACCAGCAATACAGTAATCATACCTGTCAACTGTCTGCAGACTTACTTAATCTCCCTTATTTTCTTCTTATTTCTGTCCTGTCACTCATAATTTTTTTATAAAATGTCATGCTTAAAAAATGGAGACAGAGGGACAAGCCAAAAAGAGAGATCCCCTCTTCCATCCCACTTTAGCACTAAACTGATGTACTGTGCAAGTACGTTGATATAGGGGCTATACACATGCAAAATCAGTTTTTAACTAAGGAAGGTGGAAGAACACTACAGTCCAATTATACAATAACACCATTTAAGAAAAGTAAGCAATTTCTTTCTTAAATAATGTTATTGTATAATAGCAATAATCCACTACTATGTGTGGGTATATCATGATTTACCCACTGTTTGCTTTATTTAATCAGTTGAGCATTGCTAAAGTATGATGTTTCCAATTGGGATAGTTGCTAATTTCAGTATTTGCTATAGGGCAGTGGGGATAAAGACTAAAGATGAGAACAATATGACTTCCAAGATGGCTGCACTCTGAGTAACAGTTTAATTGCAGCACTCCCAGTGTGAAAACAAATCTCAGAAAAAAGATCCAATTAATTTGTGTTTTTGGATACATTTCAGTTATTGGCTAGTAAGTGCACTGCCTGCATGCAAGCAAAGAAGAAATTTAGAGAACTTGAAAGAAAATCAACCACAAAAGGTGAGGAGAAAACACTGGGAAGAATCCTTCAATTGTTCAGCAAAACACGGTTCAAGCTCCATCTTCTAGAGGAATAAATAAGCAAAATATGCTCAGAGCAGATTAAAATAACCAAAACACGGAAGGAGTATATCAACTCAAATAATAAAACTGGAAAAAAATTAAAGAAGCTTCAAACAGATATTTGGATAAGCTGATAAAACTGCAAAAATATGAGGTCAAAATGAAGAAAAGGCTGGCTAAGTTTGAGACTGTGCAAGAAGAGGTGTTTCAAAAATGGTAGAATTAGGGGACACAGCATATAGGGAAAACCTGAGATTTTCTGTGGTACCAGAGCAATTGGAAGGAACAGACTGTATTACTTTTATGAACAACACAAATAAGCAACTGGGCTGGTATTCCACAGCAGGAGTTGTTAATTGAAAGGGCACATTGTATGCATGCTCCAAACCTGGTCATGTGAAAGCAGCCAAGACCTCTAGTACTAAACATGCAATCTTACCAGAAGAAAGAATTTATTCTGACAAAAATGCAGCAGAAGGACAAAGTACTAAAAGAAGGAGACAGTGGTGTGTTTGAGGTGAGTCATTACTCACTGTACACAAGACAGAAGAGGAGTAAATGTATTTTAACAGTCAGAGAATGTTGAGAAGCAAGTGTGAGATTCAAGCTGCTGAATGCAGCTATCTTCAGAATATTGTATTCTGGAGGATCAAAGTCATTTTTTGATGTAGTACATGCTAAAGAGGCAATATAAAAGTTTGTCCAACAAAATGTGACCTATCAAACAGAAGGGGACTCTGCTTCTTATTCTTCTGATAATAAAATTCATAGAGAGGCTTTGCAAGTGAAATGTTTTCCAAAGTTCCAAAGGAAAATGTTTGACAGACAGAGAAAACCCAGGAGTTGACTAGACAAGCCAGGAATACATTGAAAATGAACCAGAGACTGGAGTTGTGAGGTGGAGATCAACATGAAGAAAATTAGCAACTCAGAAATGAATGAATAAATAAAGCTGGGAATACAAAGCATTAATCACATTTGTGAAATATGGATGAACAGAAAAGCTGGAAATATTGGACTTTTTGACTTTGTTAGACTTGTAGGAGACTCCAAAGCCCATGCCCTACTTCATGTCATTAATGTTTGGAAGAACACACAAATCATGATATAAATAAAATTGATATGCTTTTATTAATTTTGGATAGAGGAATGACTGGATTAAGGCCCTTGGCTTGATCTAACAATAAGCTTTATCTGGAAGTAAGGAAATAAGAGGATACTGAATATAAGGATTTTTTTCCTTTAGAAAATAAATGTTCACAGTGCAACATAAGAAGCTGATAGCTAATGGTAACTGTGTATCTGGATCACATGTTTCTGTCAAGACAAGCTGATAACATGGCAACAAAAAAAAACAACAGAATACTTTTTGTTTCAATGGCTAAAGATGTTTTCTGAAAGCATTCGAGTTGTTTTCTACATATGGGAGCGGAATAAGGATAGGAGAAAAACAGATAGAACATAGTGTAAGTAGACGCACCAGCTGTACGATGTGTCTCAGCATGGATGACCTTAATTATAAGACAATTAAAGCCTGTGAGTGTAGCTGTCAATCTGGGATAATTGTTTTTATTAAGAGGGTTAAACTTCATTATTTGAGGATATACATAGATTTATGCATTTGTATTAAGTTAATAGGTTATGGAAATGTTCTTGGGGGTGTGTTTTTTTGAGGGTTCTCATTAAAACAAAAAGTCTTATAAAATGTGATATAGGTTTGGATGACTATGATAAGAATGGATATGACAAGAAAAGGCTGTATAAAAAATCAGCCTGACAAATATTAGTGTAGGCATGTAACACAAAAGCTGAAACTAGGCATTTTAAAAAAAGATGTTATATAACAGGTGGGAATAATAGCTTCTTATCATAATGGCAACACTTTCCATATTATATTTGAATGTGAATGGTCTTACAGATATATACAAAAAGAAAGAGTAGTGAGTTATATTTATAAATGCAGAGGGCAAGTAGCTATGCTACAAGAGACCCATTCTGAAATAACTGAGCATGTGAATTTGATAAAGATTTGATAAAGAAATAACGAAAGAAAGAATTTCAGGATAGTTATTCAGAGAAGTATCTGGGACAAAGGAAAAGTGGAGTACTTATATTAATTGCTAGAGGAGCACCAATAGTGATAGAAGAGGGAAAACATAATAATTGTAGATTTGCAGTAGTAAGCGCCTACTGGCAAAGGAGGAGGATTATGCTAACATGTATTTATATTCCACCTAAATCTGCTAACAATGGAGCTTAAGAAAATTCTGGGAGAAATAACCAACTTTCAACAGGGAATATTGCTTATAGGTGAGGACTGGAATTTTGATTTGCAACAGTGAGGATGTACCTGGGGACCTAGAAGGGAAAATATAACAAAAGAGGGTAGATTGTTGAAGAAATGTATGAAAATATTTGGTATGGGAGGTGTCACTTCAGTAATAGAAGCTCACAGAGAATTTACATATTATAACTAATGTACAGGAAAGTCTCCAGGAATAGATCATATTCCTGTGGAAGTTTGGAAAATAGGAAGGTAGAAAGTGATAAAGATCTAGAATATGTTGTTTAACAGTATTTTGAAAGGAGGAGAAACAGCACTAAAATTACTCACTCTAAGAACTTGAACCTTGCCTGTGATATAAATAGGATCTGCTGAAGAGACAGGTATGTATCCCAGAGATTACCCTGTCCCTGGAACAGGCTCTCCATCTATATGAAGCAGAGTTCCTCCCTAACCCAATTCAAGTGCAACCAGGACAATTGGATGAGGAACAGGAAAGTCATCCCTGGTTTGGCACCTATGTCTCTAATGGACACAGGTAATCTGTAAATGTAAATTTGTAAATCTGTAAATGGTTCATCTCCCAGGCCTTACCTTGTAAATGTTTCATCTCCCAAGGCCCTGGTTACAATTATCAGAACATGTCACAGATTTGGGATGCATGGCTAGGTTTAAAAAAGCCCTTGTGGTCATTAGCTTAGTAAACATTTATGAATCTATTAATTTCCCAAAGTACAAAAACTGGGCTAGGCTAGACAAAAATTATATTTCACATGAACATGTGCATTTAATTGAAAGTTTTGATATGCATCCAATAACTATTTCAGATCACATACCAATAATAACTAAAATAAAAATGCAGGGTAATGAAATAAAAATGAAGCACTGGTGCTTCCCCACCAATCTGTTAGAGAGGAATTAAAGGAATGGTTAGTGGAAATTATTCAGCAGTTACTAGGGAAATAGAAATTTCTTCAGAAAATATAGCTAGGGAGATAAAATGAAAGTGGAGTTTAAAAATAGTATAGAAATTAATGAAAAGGAGATTTGGCTAAGAAGTAACAAGAATTATTTAAAGGGACTGACAAGTTTAAAGTATTTCAGAATAAGGGAATCTCACAGAGCAAGAACAGGAGCAACTTAATAGTGCTAAAGAGGAATGAAAGGAGTAGTTGAGTAATATGCATGAGTTTAGAAAGATTGCTGTTAAGCAACTGTTTTTTGATAATAACTTCAGAGCACAAAAGCTTTTAGCACAACAGCTCAGACAACAGAAAGTAGAAAGGGCTGTGGCCAAGTTTAGGGAACCTATAACAAGGAAAATAACCAGAGATCCTATAGAGGTAGTAGAAATATTTTGGAAATTTTATAAACATTTGTATAAAGCAGAGAAATGCAGAAATCAAGAAAAAGTACAAATGGAAATAATTATGGGAAAATTAAATATGCCAAGGTTAGAGGTAGATGGAATCAATTATTAACAGTTAGGATTGAAGGAGAAGATATAAAAATGGTGATGTATAACTGATCTACAGGAAAGTCTCCTGGAATAGATGGCATTCCTGTGGAAGTTTGAAGCTAGGAGGGAAGAAGGTGGTAAAGATCAGGAAGGTGTTGGTTAACAGTATTTTAAAAGAAGGAGAAACACAAACAGCCTGGAAGAAAGCTGTGGTGGCTGTAATGCCTAAATATTGTAAAGATAAATCACATCCAGCTTCATATAGGCCCATTTTGATTCTAAACCATGATTATAAAGTGTTTCTGTCTATAATGGCTAAAAGAATGGCAAAGGTGTTGCTGAAATTGATAGATATTGACCAATGTGGTTATGTGGAGGAGAGGCAAACATTTGACATTAATAGAACAATGTTGATCCAGAGGGATGAAGAATGCAAGAAAATACCAATGTCAGTGTTGGGTCTTGATGCAGAGAAAGCATTCAACAGAATAAGCTGGGTTTTTTATGAGTAGGGAAATGGAAGTATTTGTATTCCCTGACACAATAATACAGTTAATTACAAGTATATATGAGGGATCAAAGGTGAAAATTAAAGTGGGAGGGTTCCTCTCTGATAAGTTCTGTTTGAACAGTGGATTCGGACAGGAGTGTCCCCTTCCCTTTTGTTATATGCATTATTCAGAACCATTGGCAAAGAAAATAAGGGACTCAAAAATTCAACGATATAATTGGTTTGGCAATCTAGAAAAATTGGCTTTACTTGCAGATGATATTATTTGTACTTGTTAAAACCAGAAAAAGGACATTATAGTGTTGTGGCACATTATGAGATGGATTCAAGTCTTTTTGGAATATAAAATTAATGAAGATAATGCACAATGCCAGGGTAATACTATGGGCTAGGCTTGTAAAGGCTCAAGGGCCATTAGCCTAGTACACACCTATGAATCTATGAACCTATAAAATAATGGCAGTAGCTGTAAACTATGAACGTATACATGAATTGGTTCAACAATAACTACTAAACACAAAAAATAGAAAACAAACTGTAGAAACACACTAAACAGCTATGGTCCTGAAGAAAGCAAGCTGTAAGTCCACTGTTATTTACTTAGAGTTTAATGTGATGAGTACTTTCGTCCACAGAATTAAAAGACTTCCTCAGATAAAAAACAGCTAAGCTCAACCATTTAAATAACCCTTCAACCCAAATCACATGACATACAACATGGTGACATCACAAAATCTTATTTAAACTGACAAGCTCTAAAAATTCAAACATATACGAGATTGACTTATAAAAATGTAAGCAAGGCTGAGAAAACCTATGAATACGCATAATAAATTGATTTAAATGTATACTAGATAATACAAAATTTGAACAGCAGACACATAACAATAAATTACTAGTGAGAAGAATTATTATTTGTAAAATTCATCTCAATCATGCTTTCAGTTTCAAGACACAGCTAATAAAGGATTGATCATTCAGTCCTGGCCAGCTGCAACCATTCAACAAAGTCTGGCAATATAATTTCCTCTTTTCAAGCATAAGTGTCCATGGTCCCTCCTCCCTCACATCTCTGGTAACGTTTTCTAATAATCCCTCATTTTGATGTATTTGCAAAAATTGCAGTGTTCACATTTCTTCATTCCAGGGATGACTTTACAAGTGTCATTACCATTTATGCTCTCAAACATATTTTTAAAATTAATCCCCTTATGGTAAACAATGATAGGTTTTCCCCTAACTTGTCTCCTACTTGTATATCATCCCCCATAAGTACCCAGTTTTTATTCAAAGTATTTCTAAGTACCTTCCAATTGCTGTTAAATGTAGTAATAAAATGCAGCTTATTCTGTTGTATTAATGCTCTTGCCTGTATTGTAGGTTCTGTAATACTAACATCCACAGTATTATCAATATTAAGGATTGGTTTAAAGTGCCCTGTTGTTCTTTTATTCTGTACTTCCTGTATCAGATCTTGCAATAAGCTCACTGGGTACCCTCTTTTTGTGAGCATTTATTCATTTATTTATTTATTTACATTTGTTTACTGGGAAATTCCGACTGGAAGTAGGTCCTTTTTCAGCGGATGCACAGGGAGAAAAGCTCCACATCATGTACATGATAAATAGAGATACAAAGTTGCAGCAATAGTAAACAACATTACAGGTTGTTGGCTTTAATACAATAAGATATTGATTATCAACAGTATATACAGTAAATGCTGCAAGTTAAGATAGTTTCTTGTTGTTCATAATATTAGTAGCAAAGTTGTCAGACAAGATGTTAAAGTATGTAAAGACAACTAGCTATTTCTGACTGTGGTTAGTAGTGGCGGTAGTATAGTTAGGTTAAGATGTCCCTTAGTTTATTGCAGTCCTCTTTAAAGTGAGAGTCTAAGGTGCTAATACATGCTGCTGTCACCAGTTGTCCCTTTACCACTGCTTTCTCTGGGGGGTGGGGGTGCACACTAGTGTCATGCAGGGATGAATTAGAATATATGCTTTTTCTAAATATACAGGATGTGTACCTGTTGTTCAAATTATCTTTCTCCAAAAATACATCTAAGTAAGCTATAGTCACATGTCCTATAGTGTAGGAAAAGGTAAAAAAAACAGTTGCATTGTTGATGTATTCTAGAAATAAAGGAATATTTTCCTCTTTGTCCTTCCGCACTATGGGTATATCATCCAGGTAATGTACATATAACCATATGGCGTTATAAAATTTATGACCAAATATGCTTATATCCCATTGAGCCATAGCAATGTTTGCAAACAGGGACCCACATGGGGATCCCATTGCCACCACACTTTTTTGCAGGTAGTATTTCCCCTAAAAAAATGTATTTGTTACTCAAGACTAACTCAAAACGTTCTTCATATAAATGCATTGTCTCCTGTGGTATACCTCGATGAAATAAATATTCTGTAATGCATTAAATAACTGCTTGCTTATGAATTACAGTGTATAAGTCCTTCACATCAATAGTTATTAAAACATAATTCCTATTATATACCAAGTTCTTAATTTTATCCAGAAAGTCCCAGGAATCCTTATATATGTGTGCTTCTTTTAACAGTTGTGACTTTAATTTCTCATCCAGAAATTTGGCACATGCTGAAGTGATGGAGTTCCTGTCATCCACTATTGGGCACATAGGATGCTTTTATGAATTTTAGGGACTCTGAATAAGGTAGGAATAACTGGGGACACCATGTTTAAGTTATTATATTCATCTATACATATTCAATTATTGATGAACATATCTTTTAATTGCATACTATATTCCTGTAAGCATCATTCAGCTGGTTCCTAGATACCGTTCATATGTATTCTCATTCAAAATTTCTAGCATTTTGTTCGTACAATCAGTCTTACTCATAATAACTAACACTTCCCACTTATCCAGGTTCATAATTCTATTTTTTGCTTTCTTAAGAAGTTCCGCTGATCACATTCCTCTACACTTAAGTTATTCTTACTTCGCCAGTCATTTTTTGTCATTATATTTCTTATATCTAATTTGCACATTTTTTTCAAATAATTGCAAAACTGGATGGAGGAGTGGGTTAAATGTACTAGAAATGCTTATGGGGTTCAAGGTATCTGTAATATTATCAAAAAGAATATTAAAATTAAGTTTTCTTAAGTAAATTTTAAGATCTATAAGGGTTAGGGCAATGTTAGCCCTTTAGTTCGAACAAAAATAAGACCTTTAGAAAATATGTCTGTCATACAAACATCAACCTCTATATCAGAAATATTATATATATCATAAAATAATCATCATAATTAGTACCAATAATGCATTTACGGTCATTGAATTCTGCATTGTTGCTACAGAAGTTTTTTCCCTAATCCTTTCTGAGCGCCACAAGGGAGGAAAGTCTGAGGGGTCATTTATAGAAAAAGTTTGTTTGTTCTGCCATCTATCATTGTTAGATTTCATGGAGTTTACAGTGTTATTCACATTGGAATGATAGACACCATTCAAGTTATTCGAATTATGTGCAGGGGGGGGTGATTTTCATAATTGTGCTCGAACTTCTTTCTTCCCCAAACCTGAGATATGGGTAGGTTGGGATATGTTGTCCCATTCACATAATCCACTCTATCCCTTTCCATATTCTTAATTTATGTTATTTTTAACTGCTGCGTAGTCTGTTCAATGCTGGTATAAATTCTGGTGTGTTCATACTTATACTGTTCATTTGTAAATCTTAAATAATCAAATTGTCAAGAATGTTTAGTTCAACTGATAATTCATCAATAAGTTTCAAATTGCATTTAATTAAAACTTCTAAATACTCACAGCCAAGAAGATCTTGATATAAGGCTGAATTATTCTCCAGGCCAGTAGAGAATGCCAAACTCTCAACCCTTTAGGTATTCTGTTAACTTTTATGTACTACACTAAATAAGCATTTTCCAGTTAGAGCTTTTTGAATTTTAACAGTTTGTAGTCAAACTTATTGAGCCTGTCACTAATGTTAGAACCACGAACCACTGGTTCTACTTTAAATACAAGTCCTTTAAAGCTGGCACATCACCCTGGAAAGTGTGATACCTCACTGGACCATTAGCACCATAGGAAACAGTTTTATTAACATTGGCAACATTGCTTACCACTTGTAGGACTGGTGGGGAAATTACAGAGTTCATATTACCTTCCTGGACTGAATTTAAGTTTCCCCTTGAGTTACAAGTCTAGTAGTAATTGGTAAGCCATCCAATCTTTGCAATAATTGTTGTACCAATAGGGTCAAATTTCCAACAGTTCTTTGCAATTTGCCCAAATCCAATTGCGAAAATAATGGTGGTGAAACATCCATTCCTTCAGCAGCCATAGCATGTATTGAGCACAAACTAGTAAACACAAAAAAGTAAAGAAACAAACTGCAGAAACACACCAAATAGCTATGGTCATGAAGAAAGTAAACTGTAAGTCCACTGTGATTTACTTAGAGTTTAATGTGACGAGTGCTTTCATACACAGAATTAAAAGACTTAATCAGATAAAAAACAGCTAAGATCAATAGTTTAAATAACCTTTCAACCCAAATCTCATGACATATAGCACGGTGACATCACAAAATCTTATTTAAAGTGACAAGCTCTACAAACTTAAACGTATACTAGACTGACAAAAATCTAAGTAAAACTGATAAAAAATACTATGAATACTCATAATAAATTAATTTAAATTCATAGTAGATAATAAAAAAAATTGAACAGCAGACACAGCAATAAATTGCTAGTGAGAAGAAATATTATTGCAAAATTCATGTCAATAATGCTTTCAGTTTCAAGACATAGATAATAGAGGAATGATCATTCAGTCCTGGTCAGTTGCAGGCATTCAACAAAGTCTGCCTATATAATTCCCTCTTTTCAAGCATAAGGATCCATGCCCCCCCCCCCCCATATTTATGGCAACCTTTCTACTGTTATAAATTTAAAATAATGCTCAAGATACAGCTAGATGTATTTAAAAAGTGTGTTGTTTTATTTCTCTTAATGTATGTCATATTTGTGCTCATATATATATATATATATATATATATATGTGTGTGTGTGTGTGTGTGTGTGTGTGTGTGTGTGTGTGTGTGTGTGTGTGTGTGTGTGTGTGTGTGTGTGTGTTCTCTTAGTTTTTGTTCTGTCTTTCCTATATAGAAACACAAAGTTGACATAAAGCAACATAAACTATTCCTGTAGTTTCACAATTATACCCCCCGTCCAAATGGAATTTATTATCAAGTATAGTGAAATAACCCCCGTTTTGATGTATTTGGAAAAACTGCAGTATTCACATTTCTTCATATCAGGGATGACTTTACAAGTTTCTTTGCCCTTGTCAGTTTCAATCAGAGCAGAACAAAATATACAACTGTTTTCAGCTGCAGAATTCTTGACTCCCAAGGAACATTTGCTAAAGGCAAAAAAAAAAAAAACAAGTTAATATCATCGCATATGCAAGAAACGTGCGTTTCTCATGACATTCATTATTTATCTTATTTTTTTAAGACTACTTGCTTACAGAAACACTTGTTTTATATTAAGCCAAGGGCACTAAACCATGCATTCACCTATTCAAAACTAAGATATAATATAAGCAGTGCCCTTTTAGAACCCACCCCCATTCCAGCATCCTAACACTACAGCATATTAACTTAAACGTGCTTTTGTCCATCATTTCTTGTCTTTTTACATTGCAAATCTTGTCTTAAAACTAAAAAGGGGTACTTGTTTACTTTTATATCTTTATCACGTACAGTAATCACTGAAAAGACTCACCTTCAACCCCCATTTGAAATACCCCTGACAGCGCATTATACAAAACTGCTTTACTATATAGCATGTAGTTTATACCACGGTAGCATTGTCACCTCACAGTAAGACGCTGACTGGTTCGACTCTCAGCTAGAGCATCTTCTGCATGGAGACATGCGTGAATGGGCGTACCTTCATT
>NC_056734.1:471912299-471947299 GCF_019279795.1 Protopterus annectens
GGAGTTTTTCTTATACTAGACAATGGAATAAAGATTGTGTTTTCTTTCTTTCTTTCTTGGCACAGCTGGATATTAAAGCTTAATGACTCATAACAAATGGCTGTTCTTCATCCTAAAGACTGTTTAACTATAAAGAATATATTGAGTCAGTAATAAGTATACCTCTGTATAATGCCTTCTGACATAATGCTGGCATTTTTTCAAATAACTGTGTAAGGTGCAGGATGCAATGCTGAGTGCATTCTGCAGATTTTTTGAGGAGGTATTGAGCTGGTGCATTACCAGAAACTAAACACCAAGGAAGACCTAAATTATATTCTGTACCCGACCGACTAAGATGTATATTATCAGGATGGAGGATGGAAGCATTTGTGCTGTGTTTCCACCTGTGGTTAATAGTTACAGATATGCTAAAGGCTGAGTTAAGATTATTTTAACTTGGCTGAGTTCTAGAGTTTCATTTGTTTGGTTTCAGGATTTCATGATTCAGTGTTCATTTATGTATTTATATGGATATGTGCACACACACACACATATACACATATATATATATATATATGTGTGTGTGTGTGTGTGTGTGTGTGTGTGTGTGTGTGTGTGTGTGTGTGTGTGTGTGTATGTATGTATGGGTTTATGTCATATTATCAAGTTTTAGAAACTCAAAATTCATAAGATGGAGACCATATGTGCAAGTTTCTAAAAATCTGAATGCAAAAAAAGTCTACTTTTTGCAGAGGGGCAAGCCCCCCCCCCCCGCACCCCCCAACACCCTTAATAAATAATATATACCAACTCTGAGATCACATTATAGAGGGTAAAAGAGTAAATGTCCTGTTAAAGCATGTCTGTGTAGATCATAGTAAAGTGGTTATTGGGGAATTTACCCTTTTCCCCATTGAAGTGTGATCGCGTAATTGGTAAATATAATTTGCAGGGGGTGTGGATGGCACAGCCCCCCCAAATGGTGGGTGCAGTGGGGCTTGCCACCCTGTAAAAACATAGACTTTTTTTTTACATTTGAGTTTTTGGAAACTCGAACATATGGTCTCAACCATCTGAATTTTGAGTTTCTTAAGCTCGATAATATATAAGTGTGTGTGTGTGTGTGTGTGTGTGTGTGTGTGTGTGTGTGTGTGTGTGTGTGTGTGTGTGTGTGTGTGTATGTATGTATAAAAATATCTGGATTTTCTAAGATATAGACAGATAGATAGATAGATAGATAGATAGATAGATAGATAGATAGATAGATAGATAGATAGAGATATATAGATATAGATATAGATATAAAATATCTGTGTGTCCTGATCACTGTCCAACATGCCTTTCAACTGTCCAGATTTTTGCTTCATATTTTTGATTTGTTTCTCATAAAATTTGTAGTTTTGGAGCAAAAAATGATGATTGGAGTCACTAAATAAGGACAGACATTTGAGTTTCAGACTTCATATCCCTCAGAAAATGCATACTGATGCAAATCTGTTATTCAAGCAACTTTCTAAGTTTACATGAGCAATATTTAAAACATCTTCCTGTTTTACTTTTGCCCTTTGCCCATCACTAGTTCTGGCTTTGTCCAGATTTCTTATACTAACATTTTGAGAGATATGCTGTCCAATGCATTGCATCCAGTTTGATCACAATCTGAAACCTGATTTTGTTACACTGTCTAGATTGTGCCCTGGATCAAATTTCAGGGATGCCAGATGTTGGCTTAAGTTTTATCAGTTGTCTCCAAATTGCCTGTTTGGTGTCCTCGTTGTGACTGTAATTCTGTCATGTAGCATGAAATGGGAGGTATTAAATTATGTATAATACAACAAGGGGTGAATACTATTAACTGGTGAAAGATGCAAAGAGTGAAGACTGGATGCAAATGATTATCACATCAGCCAGTATCAAACTTCAGATACAAAAATCACTGAAAAGTTATAACATGGATAAGGGTGTTAAGAGAGCTACAGTGATTTAAATAAACTTGAAATGGACTGAACTTATTTTATTCAGCAGTAAATGAAGACTGTAGCATTATGTTATCCTATTGTTTGCAACTTGTAATTCACATCCTCTGTGCTTTACTTTTTAATAAAGATGTACGTGTTTTTCTAAAAGATGACATTTGGAACATCAACCACTTTTCACATATCCTATGTCATTGTTCCCCTGTGTTGCTTAACACATCTTTCAACAGCTGCAAGCCAAGTTAGCTTTGCTAGTAATGGCCTCATTTTGTTTTCTTTTCCTGTGAAGTAGCTTCTTACCATATATCTCTTCTCCTTCATATAGTTTACAGCCTTCATGTCAGATTAGTCACTGCTGAGATGAAAATCTGTCCCACCCTCTCTTATCACCTTTGGATCAAAAGCTTAGAGCTTGCTAGACTAACATTGCCTCTGCTTTACCAGTGATACACACCCTTTCTGGATTGCAGCTTGTCAAAGCTTGCATTTCTTGAATAGTTTCAGTTAATGATATATCTGCTATGCTGCTGACGGAGTTGCAGCATTCTGAAGATATAAGCCCACAGAAGTCACAGTTCAGGGGCAGATTGTAACTAAGATCATTCCTACTGATCCTAACTGCTGATAAACAGATGACAGTATGGCAAATGATTAATGGTATTGCTTTGTTATGCAACATATGTAGCTCTACAAAAATGCTAGACTTTCAGAATTAGAAGCTAGCAATAGGCTTCTCTCTTCTCAGCAGGAGTCCTTTCTTGTGGTGACATAGTATTATGAAGGTATGTTTTGAAGGCTTTGCTAATCACAGAATTTACTAGGCATGTAACAGCTGATCAGAGTCCTTTCAGAATGCATTGCCAGGGACATAGTCTGTCTATTCAACTGTGTGTGTGTGTGTGTGTGTGTGTGTGTGTGTGTGTGTGTGTGTGTGTGTGTGTGTGTGTGTGTGTGTGTGTGTGTGTGTGTGTGTGTCTTTCAGCTTTTCCCAGTTAGGGGTCGCCACAGCGGAACTCCGGTCCGCTAATGATTGGCAGTAGAGTTTACGTGCTGGCTTGCCGGACCTAACGCACAACCTTCAACGAAGGAACACCCATTCACGCATGTCATCACACAGTAAATGCTCTAACTGAGAATCGAGCAGGCAACGTCTAACTGTGAGGCGACAACGCTACCGCAGCACCACCACCACATGTATCACAATTGACACTGATTTATGCTGTCTCTATACACCATTATTAAAATGCTGCAAACAATACATGGACATGTTTTTTTTAACATTATCTCTGCAGTATGCCCATCATACACTCTTCCCAGACTGAGCTGGTACTTGAGCTTATCACCTGGAGCTAGTATGGGATGGGATGGGATCACCCTACTGCTCAGGATTTTCTGAGAAGCCTAAGGACCTCAAGGCCATTATTTGCAAGATGACATGCTGTTTGCAAATGAGACAATTGGGACAAACAGTTAAAAACTTTACATTTTTTGTAATAAATATGGAGTCATTGGATCAATTTTACCTAGCCTATCCAATAGAAAGGGGTAGTTTAAGGAGAGGCAATGTTTGTAAATATATTTGGATAAAGATGGGATTGTAGGAGAAAATAATGTGTCCTGTTGAAAATGTAAATACGTGATTAGTGGCATAAGGTTACAATATTACAACAGGATTTCAGTGAAAAGGGATAAAACTGAAAATTGTATCCCTACTAAGCAGAAAGAATTAAAGAACTGTTAACCACAGGTTGGAAGAAAAGTCAGGAAGGAAATTATGTTTAAATTGTAAGAATTCAGGAGAGTAATTGCAAAAATAAATAGGACAATGGACAAGGGCGCCTGCAGGCAGGTGCAAGGGGGTGCACTTGCATCCCTTCCCCCAGAACTGGCTGGCCAGGAGATTAATTTTCTTTTAATTAAAAAAAATATATATGTTGTTTTTTTTAACAGCGTTCTGCTTTAAGAAGGCCCTTTGCATCCAATCGCACAGAAGCAACAGGTATTTGAGACCTGTTTGCATCTGTGCAACTGAGGGTTTATGTCTTCATTTTCCCTCGCGGAATTTAAATTCCAGAAGCATATGACAGGTAGGTGTGTGTGTGTGTGTGTGTGTGTGTGTGTGTGTGTGTGTGTGTGTGTGTGTGTGTGTGTGTGTGTGTGTGTGTGTGTGTGTGTGTGTGTGTGTGTGTGTGTGTGTGTGTGTGTGTGTGTGTGTGTGTGTGTGTGTAAGAAGGAAGTAGGGGTGTGTGTGTGTGTTTGTGTGTAAGTAAGAGGGCGGTATGAGTGTGTATAAGAGGGAGGGGGCTTCATACCTTGCAATTATCCAGATTTTTGCCTCATATTTTTGGTTTGCTTCTCATAAAATTGTGTTTTTTTTCTGGCAAATCATTGAGGGCTGAAGTTAGAAAATAATGGTAGACATTTCAGCTTTAGATTTCATATCCTTCAGAAAATGCATACTAATGCAAAACTTGTTCTAGCCACTTCCTAAGGAGGTAGGGGATGTATTCATAGCGCTCAACTATACAGATTTTCTAGAATGTCCAGATTTTTTGCATTATATTTTTGGTTTGTTCCTCATAAAAAATATTTTTTTTGACAAATTACAGGGATGAGCTAAGTATTAAAGTTACTAAATAATGACATACATCTGAGTTTCAGACTTCATATCCTTCAGAAACGCATTCTAGCACAAATCCTGTTATTCTAGCCACTTTCTAAATGTGGCCCTAGTTTTGGGCCTTTGTCCCCAATACTGTAACAGGCTTTGTCCAGATTTCTTGTGCGAAGAGATTGAGAGGTATGGTGTTTGTGAGTGATTGTGTGTGTGTGTGTGTGTGTGTGTGTGTGTGTGTGTGTGTGTGTGTGTGTGTGTGTGTGTGTGTGTGTGTGTGTGTTTAAGAGGGAGGTAGCATACCCCTCAGCTGTCCACGTTTTTGCAGAATGTCCAGATTTTTGCCCCATATTCCTCCTAAAAAGGATTGAAGTTGCTAAATAATCACAGACATTTAAGTTTTTGACATCATATCCTTTAGAAAAATGCATACTAAAACAGATCCTGTTATTCTCACAATTTTCTATGTTCATGGGAGCAGTATTTATAATGTGTTCCTATTTATTTTAGGCTTTGCCCAGCTTTCTTGCAGTAAGAGGTTGAGGTGTGTTTATGTGAGAGAGAGTGAAATGCCTTAGTTAGAGTTAGCAGGTGGAATTCATTTTCAAGTGCATTTTCAAGGAATTATGAGCTTCAATGGAAGAGAAGTTTACTGCTGTTCATGCTAAGTCTGCTTAAAATGTTCAACTGTTTTGCTTAGCAAATGGTATCACTATTGTGGTATATAATTTTAAAGCAGTGGTAGCAGCACAGTACGTAGAATCATTGCATCTTGATGTAGAGGGCTGTAGGTTCTACTCCCACAGTATGCAGATTTATATTTTAAGGGGGGGTGGTGCTGCAATCCTGAGTATGCCCTTCTTTGGATGAGATGCCTAGTAACTATTAACCTGATTTTCAGATTGCCACCCATTTCCTATTGCAATATACCAGCTTACCATTTCTTTAATGTAACATAGGAAATGTATTCTTCAAGGACAGCAAGCACCAAATTTGTAGCTGAAACACTGAAATGTAAAGTTTTCTAGCAACAACCTCTTCATTAGTTTAAGATCTCTTTAATCTGGAATTATTCAGATGATTATTACTTCTGCAGAGATTGTGCATATTGACTGATATTGGTAAATTATAATGACAGAAGTTTGAGTGGCCTTTTATGGTTGAAATGTTCTGAATTGGGCAGTTAGTCATTTCTGGTTCATAAGTTTTATTTCATTGCTTACTGGAAAAAATGTTCAAAACTATAAATTTAAACACACAAAACACATACAAGTGGTGCTGTATTTTACAAGGGATATAATTCAGCTATTATATATTATAATTAAAGCAATCAGGAAGTTGAATTAAAGAACTTTTGCATGGTCCTAAAAATGTGTGCAAGAAGCCTATGATTTGAAAACAGCCCAAAGGTAAACTTAACCCACCAGTGGGAAGATGCATTTTCTTTGAATGTGGCTTTCAATGCTGTTTCAGTGAATGTGAGTTTCAAAGCAGAGAAGTTTTAATGCTGTCTGTTTTCATTGTAAGACTATTGCTTATTTAGTAAATGTCTATCAGTGTTTGTGCTATCAAATTTGAAATAAAAGTTGCAAATTAAATCCAAATATCTGTAATCATTGTAGAAAAGTAAAGTATAAAATGGTATGTACACTGCAAGTTTTAAACAGTGTTTATGGCAACTGGGAAGATATAGCCAAGTAATGGGACACTGGAATGGCTGCATGTGGGGAGGCTGAGTGGCAGGGGGTGGTCTCTGGGTTTGCACCCCTCCCTGCAAAAAATCCTGCAGGCTCCCCTGACAATGGACACTGACAAAGATAAAGGTGATATTGACCGTTTGGGCAGTATTTACATGTCTTTCAACTTTCTGGTTTAAAAGCCTGCAGTTGCACTTGTTTCCCACCTTTCCTGAAACTAGTCTAGTCCAGGCACAGATCTGCTGTATCCAGGACTGTTTGTAAGCTTCTGAGTGGTGCCAAGTCTGCTCTTCAATTTTTCCCTTAGATCTGCTAGTTCTCCCCTCTCCTACACTTTTACTAGCTTATTAGTTTAGCACTTTACCAGACTTCTTGTAGCAATTATTGTAGCACACAAAAGTGCTACCAGCACTAAATGTTCTACAAGGAAACAGCTTCAGTACTTATTATTAATGCCCACAACTCCAGACATGTGTAAAGGTCAGCTCCCTGTGCTTTCTCCTACTAACCTGGTGAACTTGGGCATCTTGAGGCAATTCAAACTAAAGGGGTGGCGAAAGCCACATAACTATGGGCTAGGCTTATAAATGCCCTTGGGCAGATAGCCTAGTATGAACCTATGAACCTATGTAGCAACTGCCTCATGTACACTGACAACCCTCTCCTCTTACCTCCCTACATTCAGACTTGCGAGAGATGCACTTATATATCCAAATTGGAAGCCATGCACTCTCCAGCCAAGACTGGAATAGCTGGTCAAGAGGAGAAGGTCAACACTTGCACAATATCAGATGGAACACATATCCTCCAGAACATACACCAGCACTGCCTTCACATAAAAAACACAAACCACACACCCACCTTTGCGGAGGCTCTCAATAAAAATCTACCCAAACAGCAGAGACCTCCAAGGCAGAAATGCACTTGACCACCACAACACTAATCACAAGACACATAACTCTCCTAAACAGTGTGCCACTCAACCAAAGCCCCGAAGGCAAAACAGTATGCCCAACACACTAGTCATAGGTGATTCGATAGTAAGGCACAATAATGTCCCACTCACTAGGTTGAATAAGGAGAAAGTGCCAGTGAGCAGCCTTTCAAGCACCAGGATCCAACACATAATGCATGCACTCAGGTCCCTCAACAAAGAGTACAAATATGACTCTGTCATTCTATGTGTGGGTGTGAATGACCAGAGATGTACCTCCCTGTACTACATGAAAAGAGACATGGAGGAGCTCTCGGATTATGTAGCCCAGACTGGTATGACCATAGCCCTGAGCAGCATCCTATCATCACCCAGAATGATACCACAGTACAAGCAGAAAATGATTGATTTCAACAATTGGCTAAGTTTCTGGTGTCATTCTAAGGGGATCCAGTATCTGTCTGCCTGGGATGACATGATTGACAGACCTCGATGCTTTGCCAGAGATGACCTGCATCTGTCACCCCTGGGATTCCAGATACTGGCCAAGGCTCTTGCCACCCCTATAGTGAATTTTTTAGGTGGTGTTCCAAAGACCAAATTACCATCATAACAGCTACAAATAAATGTAATATGAGGGTCATGCTGCTCAATGCTAGAAGTCTAAATCTCAAAATGCACTCGCTCAAAGCACTCCTTAAAATGGAGAACGTCGACATTTGTGCTGTAACAGAGACCTTGTTCAAGGCAGCAGAAAGCACCCCTGCATTGCCAGGCTATAACTCATTCCACACCTTTCAGCCCCAGAACTTGGACTGAAGCTCCAAAGGCAGTGGTGTTTCAATATTCATAAAGGATATGCACACCTCTGGTAGCCCAACATAATGCATCAGAGATACTTCAGGTGCAGCTAACATTGGGTAAGACACTGAATCAGGTTGTAGTCTGCTATAGATCCCCAACCATCTTCCAAGACTCACACTCCACGTTCCTAAGCACCCAGGAGAATATTAGGGTCCAACCTAACACTCTCATACTGGGCAACTTCAACTACTCCTCCATTAACTGGGAAAACTACTCATGTACCAATACACTTGCCCAACGTTTCCTGGAATTCATTAATTCCAATGCCCTGTACCAGTTCACTCTTACCCCCACTAGAGGTAGCAACATCCTTTACCTAGTCATTACTAACATGGGTGATCGTTGCTCTATACCAGTAGTCAACTCCACGCTGGTTAGATCCACAATCTAATCACCTTGGAAATCCCCCCCCCCCAGCAAAGGTAACCACCATGAACAACTTCTCCAAAGCTAACTTTGGGCTCCTAAAAACAGAGGTGGCTAACTTCACGGCACCCATGCAAATTGAGAATAGTTGCATGTCCACCGAATCATACACCAATGCACTGTACAAACACGTACACAAATGCATGAATCTTGCCTTACCGAACCGAACCAAGATGCTCTCCTCCAAAAAAAAGGAAGCCAATCTAGTGGTCCCCTTCCATAAAAAAACTTTACAACAGAAGGAGGAAACTGATGAGGAATAAGGTAAATTCCCAAGACTGGAAGAACTCCCTTATCATCCTCAGCAAAAAGTTGAGATCCCTCATCAAATCCTCTAAAGCTAGCTATGAAAACAGAATTGCAGCAGATAGTAAAGACAACCACAAGACCTTCTGTAGTTATGTAAAGAATTTCCATGGCAATACCCAGATTTGGTTGGGTTTGAGCTACTGCACAATGGTACCTCCTATACCGAGCCAACAGATATTTCCAATATACTGGCCGACAGATTCAGTGCCAACTTTACCCCTTCCTCCCCCCCAAAGGACCAATCACATTACCAGTAGATTGCAAGGCACCCAGTATTACTGTGGCACAGGTTAAAACAGCACTGTCTAAGGCCATGAATACAGCTTCTATATGACCTGACAATATCCCTGGCTGTGTTCTACATGAACTATAGAGTGAACTGGCACCTCACCTGTGTGCCCTGTTCAATCACAGCCTCACCTCAGGCTTTGTTCCTACCAAATGGTGCACTGCTACAGTCATCCCTCTCCACAAAGGAGCAGGACTACAGATGCTGGGAACTATTGTCCCATTAGCCTGATAAGTCTGATATGCAAAACTATGGAATGCATCATCATGGACCTAATAAACAAGGATATAGGGAGTCTCCAAACTCTGGATCCCACACAGTTTGGTTTTCTGAAGGGTAGAGCATGCCTGCTCAACTTGGTTGACTTCTTTGAGTCAGTCACCAGAGCTGTGGATGAAGGCAAGGTGGTTCATACAGCCTACCTTGATCTGGCCAAGGCCTTTGATACCATTCCCCACTCAGGAATCATAGAAAAACTCAAAAACCTAGGCATAAACCCCTGTATCACTAGGTGGGCTGCAAACTGGCTCACAGATAGAACTGACAGTGTGAAAGTAGCTGACTCCAAGTCAGACTGCAGAACAATCACGAGTGGAGTCCTACAGGATTCGGTCCTGGGTCCTCTCCTGTTTGGTATCTACTTTTCTGAAGTCCAGGTCAGCACAAAGGGACTCTGGCTGACAAAGTTCACAGATAATTGCAAGTTGGGAGCTATTATTAACTACCCAAGTGATGTTGATATCCTACAGAAAGGTCTCACTGAGACCAACGACAGAACCATGGCCTTAAGCTCAATGCCAAAAAATGTGCCTTCATCTCCTTTGGGAAAAACACTGTTCCCATGAATTACCACATCGATGGTAGTCCACTTAATATAGAAGGTGTTATAAGAGATCTGGAAACACAGGTTGACAGCAACCTCTCTTTTGACCACCACATTGCCACTGTGGTCAGAAAGTCCTTCTATGTGGCACATCTCATTAATAAGGGTTTTGCATCCAGGAAGAAAGAGGTCCTTGTCTCCCTCTACTCTTCCCTCATTAGGTCAATCATCGAGTACAATGCCCTATTTGGTATGTACCTCACTAGACACCTGAAACAACTGAAGAAGCCACATAAGTACCTCACAAAGAGGAACCTAGGCCTTAAACACTTGCCCTATATGGACAGACGCCAAAAACTCCAACTATTCTCTGTCTCATATCGCCTACTTAGACGTGATCTCTGCTTGATTTACAAAGCCATGTCTGACCCAGCTCTGTTAGAAATGCTACATCTGAAGAAATCCCAATCCCTCCACACCACACACTCCAGAGACCTCAACCTCATTACCACAATCAACAGAACATACTGTGGGGCAGGTTCATAACCCAGAGACTGTCCATGCTCTGGAATAGACTTCTCATACATGTCAAACAGCTCACTAGCCCTCTTCAAGAGAAAATACACACACACAAGTATAAAAAGACTAGCAAGCCATGCCATTGGAGAAGTAACTGTAGGACAGCACATCTATTCTGCTGAGTAGACACACACACACACACACACACACACACACACACACACACACACACACACACACACATACATACATATACACAAACACACACAGATGTACTTTGAAATATCAATGTACCAAAATATATATATATATATATATATATATATATATATATATATATATATATATACAGAGAGAGAGAGAGACACACACACACACACACACATATATGATTGATATATATATATATATATATCTATCTATATATATATATATATATATATATATATATATATTGTTTGTGTCTTTTGGCTTTTCCCGGTTAGGGGTCGCCAGAGCGGAACTCCAGTCTGCTAATGATTGGCAGTAGATTTTTACGTGCTGGCTTGTCGGGCCCAACGCACAACCTTCAACGAAGGAACGCCCATTCACGCATGTCGACACACATACACACACACACACATATATATATATATATATATATATATATATATATATATATATATATATACATACACATATATATATATATATATATATATATACACACACACACACACACACACACACACACACACACACACACACACACACACACACAGTCAATTATATAATATCTATATGTATAATATATGGGTCTACTACAGTTGATTGAAAATGAAATTACTAGGACCACTTCACTGAAAGCTCACTTCACAGGAAAAAGCACTTGACTGAAACTCATTTCATCGAAAGTTATAAATGGCCTTTCCCCACTGTAGTGCGACACTACAGTTAGTATATAAAGTAAGGGGGGTGTGGGGGGCATAGCCCCCACATTGGGGGGGCAAAGCCCCCCCATATCTTGGTTATATATTCTCTTTTGGAAACAGTTATTTGTTGCACTTGTAAGTATCACTGTGTATAGTTTAAAATGTTTATAATATGTGGGAGGGCTACGCCCCACACACCACCTAATGTGGGGGGCTAGACCCCCCCCACACCCCCCCTTACTTTATATATGAACTCCAGGGTCGCACTACAGTGGGGAAAAGGCCATTTATAACTTTCAATGAAATGAGTTTAAAAGAAATGAGTTTTCAGTGAATTGAGCTTTCAGTGAAGTGGTCCTAGTAATTTCATTTTCAGTCAAGTGAGTTTTCGATCAACCATACTAGACCCATAATATATATATATATATATATATATATATATATATGTAGACAGAGAGAATCCAACACACGTGTGTGTGTGTGTGTGTGTGTGTGTGTGTGTGTGTGTGTGTGTGTGTGTGTGTGTGTGTGTGTGTGCATATATATATATATATATATATATATATATATATATATATATATATATATATATATATATGTATATACAGATACATACATGCATATATATATATATATATATATATATATATATATATATATATATATGGTTCCCTATCAGAAGCCTGAAACACTATAAGCCTGAAAATCAAAATCCTGAAAACTATAGACTGAAAGTTCAAAATCCTGAAAGACCAAAATCCTGAAACTCAAAATCCTGAAAACACAAAATGGACATACTGACGTCATTGTGGCTTTGCTACTGTTAGCCCTGTGGTGTTGGGTCATGCGTTGGGTTCAGGTAAGTGTGCGGTTGGTTTTGTGTTAGGGTTAGGAGCGGTTTAAGTGAGTTAGGGTTAGGGCGCAGGTTAGGCATGTATGCAATAGTGACAAATATTGGGGTTAGGGGCGGTTTAAGTGAGTTAGGTTTAGGGCGCGGGTCAGGTGAGTGTGCGATAGTGACGGACCTTAGGGTTAGGGTTAGGGTCAGGGTCATTTGGTAGATATTAGTGTCTTTATAGTGACATATTAGCATTATTTGTGTTTTTAGGATTTTGAGTTTCAGGATTTTGGTCTTTCAGGATTTTGAACTTTCAGTCTATAGTTTTCAGGATTTTGATTTTCAGGCTTATAGTGTTTCAGGCTTCTGATAGGGAACCATATATATATATATATATATATATATATATATATATATATATATATATATATATATATATATGCATGTATGTATCTGTATGTATATATATATATATATATATATATATATATATATATATATATATCTGTATCTGCAGGTTCCCTTTATAATTTCGAAATACTGAAATCCCGACTTTCAGTATTTCGAAATTATAATACCGAAGCCTTGAAATTCCGAAACACCAGAAGCATGAAATTCAAAATACCAAAGTTCGGAGCTTCTGATGTTGCGGTGTGTGAATGCATAGGTGTAAGTGTAGGTAAGTACGTTATGTATTAGTGTGTTGGTTAGGGGCTTTTGTGTATGTTAGTGTGTGTTTTGGCTGAGATGTGTGTGTGTGTGCAAGGGGCTGTGAAATGTGTGTGTGTGAGTTACCTTTGTGTGTGTGATTGTGCGATCTCAGAGTTAGTATATATAAGTGGGGAGCGCAGCCCCCCCACATGTGGGGTGCAGGGGGGTTGCCCCCCTGCTTGTCTGCAGTGTAGGATTGTTTGTTTGATTGTAGGGGGAGATTGTGTGTATGTGTATGTGTTTGGTGTATTTGCACTGTAGGTTCACGATTTTAAATTTTGCAGTTATGGGGTTTCAGTATTTAAAGGTTTCGGCTATAGAATTTTGAAATACTGAAATTCAGGATTTCAGTATTTCGGGATTCTATAGTGAACCCATATGTATATACAGTAGAAATAAAAAGTTTACATACCACTGTTAAAATGCCAGGTTTTTGTGACATAAAAAATGAGACGACAATAAATCATTTCAAAACTTTTCCCACCAGTAAAGTGGCCTATAACCTGTACAATTCAACTGAAAAGCAAACAAATCTGTTAAGGGTAAAAAATATAAAAAATAAAAAACTTACAATACACTGGTTGCATAAGTGTGCATACCCTTAAACTAATACTTTGTTGTGTGTGCACACCCTTAAACTAATACTTTGTTGAAGCACCTTTTAATTTAATTACAGCATTCAGTCTTTTTGGTTACACACCTGCCATCAATTAATGAGACTCTGATTAACCCCAACTAAAGTTCAGCTGTCCTAGTAGGATTTTCTTGACATTTACTCAGTTGCCTGCTACAGCAAAAGCCATGGTTCACAAAGAGCTTACAAAGCATCAAAGGGATCTCATTATTGAAAGGTATCAGTCAAGAAAAGAGTACAAAAACATTTCCACAGCATTGGATATACCATGGAACACAGTGAAGACAGTCATCAAAAAGTGGGGGAAATATGGGAAATTAGTGACGTTGCAAAGAACTGGACATCCTTCCAAAGTTGATGAAAAGACAAGACAAAAACTGGTCAGGGAGGCTGCCAAGAGACCTACAGCAACACTGAAGGACCTGGCAAGTACTGGTTTTGTACTACATGTGACAACAATCTCCAATAGTCTCCATATGTCTGGACTATGAGGTAGGGTTGCAAGACAGAGGCTTTTTCCTACACAGAAAAATATCCAGGCCCTGCTAAAATTTGCAAAGCAATATATCAAGTCTCCCAAAAGCATGTGGGAAATGTGTTATGGTCTGATGAGACCAAGGTTGAACTTTTTGGCCACAATTCCAAAAGGTATGTTTGGCACAAAAACAGCACTTTGCATCACCAAAAGAACATCATCCCCATGCTGAATCATGGTGGTGGCAGTATCATGCTTTGGGGTTGCTTTTCTTCATCTGGAACTTGAGCTTTAGTCAAGGTGGAGGTGGAGGGAATTATGAACAGTTCCAAATACCAGGCATTTTTGCCCCAAAACCTTCAGGTGTCTGCTAGAAAGCTGAAGATGAAGAGGAATTTCACCTTTCAACACTATACTGACCCCAAGCATACATCCAAAACAAGAAAAGAATGGCTTCATCAGAAGAAAATTAAAGTTTTGGAATGGTCCAGCCAGAGCCCAGACCTAAATCCAATAGAAAATCTGTGGGATAACCTGAAGAGGGCTGTACACAAGAGATGCCCTCACAATCTGACAGATTTGGAGCACTTTTCCAAGGAAGAGTGGGCAAATATTGCCAAGTCAAGATGTGCCATGCTGATAGACTCCTACCCAAGAAGACTGAATGCTGTAATTAAATCAAAAGGTGCTTCAACAAAGTATTAGTTTAAGGGTGTGCACACTTATGCAACCAGCTTATTGTAAGTTTTTTTATTTTTTATATTTCTTCCCCAAAAAGATTTGTTTGTTTTTCATTTGAATTGTACAGGTTATAGGTCACATTAAAGGTGGGAAAAGTTTTGAAATGATTTATTGTGGTCTCATTTTTTTATATCACAAAAACCTGGCATTTTAACAGGGGTGTGTAAACTTTTTATATCCACTGTATATTTGGCTACTGTGCATTTTGTCAAACATTGCTTTGTTCAATAAAAGCTAGGGGTGGTCAAGATTATTGAACATTAAAATAGTGGAACATTAGATATCTTGAATTGCTGTTTCTTCAAAAGTGGTAAGTGGAATTGAGAGGGGGTTAGAGTGTGTACATGTGTGTTTGAGTGCTAGGGTCGGGGTAAGGGTTAGATAAGGGTATGGGTGCTGTGTGTTTGTATGTGTCCGTGTCTGTTTTATGGTAAGGGTCAGGGTTATGTAAGGAGTTATATCTTATGTTTGTAGTGTGTGTTGGTGTATGTTTGTGTGTATGAGTATGTTTTTTGTAATGGCAGTGTTACTGGAAGGGTTTTCTCAAGGTACAGTGTAAGGTTAGTGTTGGAGTGAGGACAGGGTTAAGGTTAGGGTTAACATGCATTACTGAGATGATGCTGGGGGGTGAAGCATTAAATTTCAAGATTGCCCAGTGCCTTACATTTCTGCGACTGTATTCACTGGTGTGAGTTTCCATGTAAAAAGTACTGTCCTTAGATGAATTTAATAAATTGATGCTTTGGGTAATTTGAGTTATACGTAATGACGTGGTTTTCATATTTAAGATGTTTGATATGACTATGCAATGGTTAATATTGTAATACTGATTGCAATGCACAACTCTGTTATATCTAATGGAATTTTTGAAACATTGTATTCAGAATATTTACATTATATGCTGTATATAATGGGCATTGGTTGTAAAATATTATCTAAGTAATCAAAAATAGCTGAGTAGTAAGATGCAGGGTATATCAGTGACTTAGTTTAGGGCAAATAAAAGGTGTGATACCTTGTGATTCAGAAATATTTGGGGATGGTCGTTCATGGTAGGAAATAGGGCAAGAGGTTCATTTTGTAAAGTAGCATGAGTCTGAAAGGGTATGACTGATGTGCTGATGTCAAAGACAGTCTGAGGTATTTTTCAGTAAGGACTCAAATTATTAGTTATTATGAGTTTGTGAGAAATGTTGACTATAGTGTATGGTGCTGCCAGATGGGTTATGTACAGCCATCTTGACTGTCAATTGGCTGATATTAAGGTTTTTGTTTCTGGAGTCCTAAACTGTGCATCAAGAACCTTCCTTGTTATTTGTGCTTATGGTTCTGAGGAAAATACCAGGTTATCAATTTGCAGAGTATTAGAAGCCAAGCCAATAACCGGAGTTCAGACTGAAACGCTGTTCTTTCCAGCTGTGATGTCAATGTTTAAGCCACTGTGCCAACCCCCCCCCCACTCTTGTAAGGGAGGCAGGTTATTGCAGATTGCATGGCTTATGTAGTTAATTATGATGTGTTGTTGCTATATGGGTTTCACACTTACAAGACAGGCAGAAGCACACTTTTAAGGATGTGTGATACCTGACTATACTGTTGCATAGCAACAAAAGATGCTGACCCATCTGCACATGGAGTCCTGTGTTGAACTGCCATCAATTTGCATTATTCCCTCCAAAATATGACTGAATGTTATTAGATGGGAAATTTGTCAGACCTAGTTGATAGTTGAGTTCTCTGTGTTTTGACATAATCGAGTCAGTTCAACATTTTCTTACTTGAGAAAATTTTGGAGTCACATAAACTGTTAAGATTACAATATAGAGACATGTTCATCTCTTATAAGCTCACAAAGGAGGAACTCAATAATGAGTTTTTGTCTGCAGATTAAATATGATACCATTTATAGTGAGCTTTGTAGTGAGGTTATACATAGTTCTTTGCTTGGAATGGACTTGGAGGATACAATTTTTTATGAAAATCAGTATTGTGAATTGGGTAAAACTCCACACTATAGCTGGTATGAGAGATTTAGAAGCCAAATCTAAAGGATTCATTTATTAGTGGAGGATTTGGAAAGTAGAGACCCCAGCACTGGAGTTAACTGCAAAAAGGAAGCTAGGTGTACTGATCCTGTAAGCTGTGATTGGGAGGTTAGCTGGTTATGTGTAGAATTATACATTGTGTGATAATGAGTTTTTGTTAATTTAAAACTGACTTTAGTAGCAGATATTAATAAAGTTTGATGAGAATGAATATCTGTTCTTACATCCGCGGTGATAAAGCGGTAGTGTTGTTGCCTCACAGCAAGAGATTCTCCTGTTCGATTCTCGGCTGGAGCGCAGGGAGTGTTTTCTGTGTGGAGTCTGCATGTCCTCCCCACGGTTGGGTGGGCATTCGAAAGACATGCATAAAAGGGCGTGCCTTCGTTGAAGGTTGAACGTCTTAGCGGACCAGAGTTCAGCTGTGACGACCCCTAACCGGGAAAAGCCAAAAGATAACAACAACAACTTTAAGTGGTATAAAATGTTCATATGCATTGTTTAATGAAAGATAAATGTAATGTCTTTAGTATTTCAAGAAATACGTATAAGTAATCATGAAGAATATGCAACCATCTTAGTTCATGCTTAACTCATTATTTTTGTTCATATCGTTAGACTGGAATACACATGTTTTATTTTACTGTGATATCTTTATAAGATGAATAATAAGGATGTTTGTATTGAAGATGTTAAATACAGTTTTTATACAAAAGGCAGATCAGAAAGTTAAGTCAAAACTAACAAACATCACCCAATGGAATTTGAGAGGGACACCAACTTTGGATATGGTCATTCACTGTGACGTTGACTATCTTAAGGTATTTGGACAGATGAAAAGGTATTCTTGGAGAAAACACTGGTTAGAATAAATGCAATATAATGTTCACATGATTAGTAAGAAAAATATTGGAAGCCTGGGAATTACAGGGGGTACCTTTGCTGTAAGTAATATGGTGCAGATCAGAGACTTTGCCAAACTAGATGCAAATTAAATGCATTTTATTCTGAAATGAAGTAATGTGTGAATAAAGAGAGCTAGCAGATGCTTAATATTTGCTTAGGAATTTATATATTTGACAATCTAATTTTTATAGATGTGACCAGAAGCGCCTATAATGAGGAAAGGACTGGATGTTAAATTGACAAAGGCAAAAAAATATATATTACAAAAACACATATACATACGTTCAATTACATTTAATATATCTCAAAATAAAAATTTGATATTGTCATGTGTTTCTATTTTATTTGCTCATTTGTTAACTAAGACCCACTAGAAATGAGAGCACCTTATCTGAGGCATACATTAGTTTGACTAAGTAGCTAAGAGATAGACACAGTTTACAAACAGAGGCTGAGAAAATTAAATGAAATTTGATAAAACAGGCTGAAATGTTTTTCTGTAGCTTTTACTCATCCCTTTAACAGAGATTTTAAATCCAAGGTGTTGCATAAATAAATGTTGATGCTTTGTGAAAACATTCATAGATATTTGTTGAAAATGATGGATACAAGTTAAGGATCGAGAAAAGAGTACCATAAAAGAAAAACGTAAACCACAACAGTATAGCGTGTGTTACATTAAAGTTTTCTTCTACTTGACCGGGTCCAGTTTCACTCGTACTGTTTTATTTAGCTGAGACAGCGTATAGTCTCAATTTGTTTTCTTTGGTAAACCACAACAAGGTAACTATGTGATCTTTCTGACTGGACAAAACGTTGTACTTCGTGTATGTGTAATAATCACATTCCTGAAATAAATTAATTTCCTTGGTTTTTGAAAGTTCCTGATGAAATCAGGATATCCATAGATTATAAAAATGTACACAATGCAATCTCAGTATGATACAAAACAAATGGCTAACACAAATAACACAGTGTTTTAGTATTCAGCTAACAGTTATTAATGTGACTAAAGTAACTATAACATAAAGTACATTACTTATGATGTAACACAACAAATAAAGCAGATTTAAGTAAATGGATCATTCCAAGCATTATTTGCACTACCTTCTGATGTGGAAGATGTTAGTGAGGTACCTTCCCAAGAATTAGATTATTTACATATAGTTTTCTAATAATCAATATTGCATGGATTTCTCTTTGATTAATTCAAAATTAGTTACATGATCAAAGCCAAAGATCTCTTCCAGAAAATGTGATCTTTGACTGAAAAAATAATCATGACATGCATATTATGAAGATAACTTAGAGTTAAGCACCACTATAAGGATATAAACTGCTCATTCATAACTCCAGTCTGTATGTCTTTCAGAAAATATATTTATTGAAATGTATAGTTAATAAATAAAAAATGCCATTGTAATATTCAGATTCGCAAGATCTAAATAAATTGGAATATAATCCATCCATTAGAGGCAATTTGCAAAGTAATTTATAATAAGGAAACAAAAATCAATTGCACCCTCATTTATTTTGGTTTTCCCGGTTACTTACAAGTGCATGGCATGCATGGCTTGTATGGCTTTCAGAAAATGTATTTATTTATTGAAATGTATAATTAAAACATAAACAATGCCATTGTAATAGATTCACAAGACCTAAATAAGTTGGAATATTATCAATAGAAATAAATTGTAAAATAATTTATGATAAGGCAACAAAAACAGATTGCATCCCCATTTAGTTTGTTACTCACAAGTGCATGACATGCAAAGCTTGGTATGGGATGTGAGGGAAGCTTTTGGCTCATGAGAAGGTTTGTCATACAGACTCCATCCGTTTGGGATGATGCATGACATGCATGGCTTGCTGTGAGGTGTAGTGAAATGTTTTGGTTCATTATAGGTTGTATCAAGCAGACTCCACCCATTAGGGTGATGCATGACATGCATGGCTTGCTGTGAGGTGTAGTGAAATGTTTTGGTTCATTATAGGTTGTAATATGCAGACTCCACCCATTAGGGTGATGCATGACATGCATGGCTTCCTGTGAGGTGTAGTGAAATGTTTTGGTTCTTTATAGGTTGTATCATACAGACTCCTCCCATTTAGGGTGATGCATGACATGCATGGCTTACTATGAGGTGTGATGAAAGGTTTTGGTTCATAAGAGACTGTGTCACACAGACTCCACCCATTTGAAGTGATCATATTATTAGAAGAGTTGTATCAACAGAATCCCCATAGACAAGGTAGGTGTGTCTATGACAGTTTGAGGGTGGTACACTGAAGTTCATATCTATTTTAAATCAAAGTTTATTGACTAAACATTGGCTTTTCACACTGGAACTATATCAGGAAACTTTGTAGCATAGTCAGTTGTTGTGTCTTTCGGCTTATCCTGGTTAGGGGTCGCCACAGCGGAACTCCGGTCCGTTAATGTTTGGTAGTGGATTTTTACGTGCTGAGTTACCAGCCCTGATGCACAACCTTCAACGAAGGCATGCCCATTCACACATGCCTCCACACATAGTCAGTAATCACTAGAATGCATTGGTAGCCATTACCAGCCTTTATTCATTTACCTTCAAGATCTATGGCCTTCATAATTGGCATAGATATTAGCGGACATCTGAACCTAGAATGTGGTGTAGTCTTCTGGCACTTTGGGCATGCTGTACAAAAGTTCTAAATGTCTTTCATTGTTTGTGATCAAGAAAAACCTAGCTAAAATTCCAACAGTTTTGTTTTACCATAAACTTCCTCCCACAATATGACTTGGTGCCAGTTTCTTCAAAAAATAGAGCTTGAAACTAATAGTTTGTGTAGTATTTTTTTTCTGTTATTATTCACTCTATATAGTAAGTCATCCTTCTGCTCAGCTATCTGCCACCCTGCTCATCTATCTTTCCTTATACTTTGGCTGTGTTTTCTATGTTCCTGCTTAACATATCGTGCCCTCATTGTGTTTTCTTTAGGTTTTTGCTACTTTTACCCACCCATTTGTCATGTGGTCTGACATTAATTGGGTGATACAGCCTCTTTACATGTGAGTACAAGAATAAGGATTTCTTCTTCTACTTCCTCCTCCTTTACAAAAGACAATGTCACTGACTTGTGGTTTCATCAGTTCCTTTTATCTTGTGTTTCTTGAAATGCCTACAGCTCAGAGTCCTGTTCCTCACAAGTACTATGTTTGAACTTCCACAGCAAAAATTAGTATTCTGTTCAGGTCCCCTGTCATTATTTAGTGGCTTCATCAGTGGCAGGAGCTGGCGGTAGAATATTCATCAGTGGCAGGAGCTGGCGGTAGAATAAAGAATGCTTATGGTGAGAAAGGATAGTGGGATGGGATGATGAAGAAATTGGAGTAAAATGGTAAAGGGAAATGAAGCAATTAAGGAAAGGTGGGACAGAGGAAAAAAGGAAGATATTTTACTTGAAGACTCAAAGATCAAAAATAAGACTAATGCCTGAGGTGTTAGGGGTATTCATAGAATTTTAGTGATAAGAATGATAAAGAGAACTATGATGCAATTTAGTGGATATGAAGACGCAGGCCTTAAGTTATTAGCAATGCATTTAGGTATCTGTAGGCCCAGGAACATGCCTCCTGTGTTATAGCCATAGAAAATGTATTCCATCACTTTAGAATATAACAGGAAAAAGTTATTTTTTCAACTAATTTAGTTCATGAGTTCTAGGACTTTGACCTTGGAGGCTTCCATCAAAACACATCAAAGTCTTTGGGCTTCCTACACACACACACACACACACACACACACACACACACACACACACACACACACACACACACACACACACACACACACACACACACACACACTAACAGAGAATGGCATGCTGTACAGAAGCAGTTGTTTAGTGGAGAGCTAACTTGTTCATTGGAGAGCTAACTGGTTGTTTGACAGAACCCATGTGGCTACAATTACAGATGCAACTTTTGAAAGCAAAAAGGTTATCAGTGGTGTATCACAGGGCTCGGTGCTGGGTCCTCTCCTTCTTGGCATCTATTTTTCATACCTTCAGGCCAACACACATGGTCTATGGTTATCTAAGCTTGCAGATGACTGTAAACTGAATGCTGTAATTTGATTTTCCACTGACTCATAATTGCCCCAAAATTGGCTCAATCATGTTAACAATTGGTGGAAGGACAATGGTCTCAAATTAAATGTAAAAAATGTAGCATAGATCACTTTACTAAACAAAAAAAAATCACATACCATATATGTGACATACCTCTTCAATCAGGCATTTTCATAAGGGATATAGGGGCTCTTGTTGATAATTCCTTATTGTTTGACCACTGTGTATCTGCAATAGTTCATAAAGCCTTCTGTCTTATCTGCTTAAGAAAGGCATCTCCACTAGATCCAAATAAGTCTTAGTTCCCTTTTATTGGTATCTTATCAGCCTCATTGCTGAATATAATGCACCTTTTAGCATGTACCTGTCTAAACATGGCACTCAACATGGGAGAACTCAGAGATTCATAATAAAAAGATCAGTGGCTTCAAGAGTCTTATTTACCAAGACAGACTGACAGCCCTTTCTCTGTGTTCAAGTCTCTTATGGAGTCCTCTGTGGAGATCTGTGTCCAGCCTTTCAAGCCATAAAAGATCTAGCCCTCTTTCATCTATGATTCCTTTGCAAAACAAATGGACCTTCAGTTACTCATTTAAAGGAATTAAATATTCATCAGTAGATAAATAAGACACATTGGACTGATAGTCATATCTAAATTTATTCCTTATCTCTCTACCTCCAAGATAAACCCAGATAAATGGATGGGCAGCCTCATTCAGTCTTGTCTTGTCTTGCCTTCCTTGAGGCTGGAGAGAATTTTTGAATTATTTTTTTTTTTGGCTAGGTTTATATTGGTCTGCAGACTGATTGCCTAGTATTTACCTGTGAACTCATGAACCACCACCAGAGCAGGAACAAATACACCGCAAAAAAGGACTGAGCTTGATGCAACATTTTTATTGATTTGAAACCAAATAAACATGTTAATTGAAAATTAATAATCCCTGCTGCATCTAGCGTGATTTAAAATAAAAGCAAAATTGTAACATTTTAAATATGTAAAGCTTTATGACTTGCTTGAGCTAACCCAAAGAAGAAGCCCAGTTTTCTTCAGTCTTCCTCATGAAGTCTGCCCTCACAACTTGAAAAATTTTGATTTAGCAAGCTTGTCAGATGTTAAAGCCAAGTACTTAGCATGGCAGGATCACGCTATAGCAGTAACAAAGCTACAGCAGACCAAATTGCTTATCTTTAGTTTTAAAATATGACTGGAAAGGAAGACGATTTTATGCTAGGGAGAAGGTAATGCTGTCTGGAGTGTGGAAAATCTGATGAACAAAAACCTCAGTGAAATGGGTTCCTTCCTATAGGGCTAACCTTATAAACAAAATATACATAAATACATTAATTAATTAATTACACTGTATCGCAGTTTGATGGAATAAGAGACTATGCAACTTATGGATACAAAATGTTAGCCTTACCCCATTCCTTGGGTAAGAAAGCATGTGGCAAATCTGTACATACTAGTGTGTAGCATACTGTTTAGAGAACTGTATATTCCCATTATAAATTGGGACTCAGTTTTTATTCGTTCAGGTTTAGGAAAGAGCAACCAACCTCCTTTGTAACAACAGTAGAGTCATTAACCTCTATAAATCTTTGCTTCACACAGTATTTTTCATGTATTTTTCAGTAGATCAGTACATGTTAGTTGTAATAAGCAGAATATACAGAAAAAAACTTTATATTTGCAGACACCATAGTGTTTTGTCCCTTAAAAACTTAGACTTTGGGTGACTCCAGTCTTGGCAAATCTAGCATATTCCTGTTAAGCTAGAGACTGCACCTTGTGCTTTCTTCTTTCAAACATATTTTAGCACCTGGCATACTGATACGTACTGCTAAAATACGAGATGGCTGATTGGCATCGTTTGTTTTGTACGTCAGTTTTTCTTGCTTGTAACATTGTTTCTAGTACCTGAACATAAATCATATACTTCTCTTGAGAAGGTTCCAATTATCTGCTTATACAACATTAAAGTGCAACGCTTCCTCCTGCCTAATTTGCAGCCTCAGAGCTACTACCTTGTTTGCCTTTTGAAACATGTAACCTTACCCCTTTTCTGCCAGTTCATCCCGCGGCTCCTTTTTTTGCCCTTGTTAAAAGTGAAGGACCTACAGATGATGTAAATGTTTTTTCTGATTTCCATCTAAATTTTCCCATGCAAGAAAAGCCATAAATAGATTAAGCTGTGTTCATTGATCCATAACTATACTCCCTGCAATGTCAACTGACAGAAAATGAAACGGATAATAATCAATACATCATCTAATATTCCTTTACAAATCAGAAATAAACAAACCAGACAATACTGTTTTAGTAAGCAAATCCCCAACTAGAAATTAAGCACACTTGGAATAGACATACACAGTTTATCTTCTCCATTAATTCTACTGAACATTTAGGCAATTTTTACTGTCTAATCAGTCTGCACTGAACAAGAAACACAGTGGGTGTGGGTGTGTGCACGAACGTGTGCATGTGTCTGTATGAGTGCGCTCATGCAGTCATTGTATCTCTGACTGTTATGTAGGATTTCGTGAATAGGTTACACAAATATGCAATTACAGGTGTACATTAAATTGCTGCTAAAAATGACCAGAGCAATGTATTATGTATATGATCAAGGTGTTATTCAAGATTTTTGGAATATATAATTACGCTGATATGTAAAGTTCTTCACCAAGATCATCTTCTAATTCTTCCTGCAAGCAGGGTGGGTATTCTTTTCTGGAATTTTGTGCATCGTAAGTAGGTTGTAATGGAACTTTTTTATTAGTGAAATATAGAACTTGTCATATATGTACCAGATACACATGAAAAATGTGTGCATGACTCTGAAACACTCTCAGACACACAAACACACACATACATACACACACACACACACACACACACACACACACACACACACACACACACACACACACACACACACACCTCTCTTAGTTATCAGAATGGACTGACATTCCTCTCTCTGTACTTAGTCTCTTCCTCTGTGGAAGACACATATACATGTATCATGTCTCTCTGTGCTTCTGAGTGTGCATGCATATGTGTAATACATTGATTTAACTTCCACTTTTCAGTCCATTTTGTTGTCTTTTGTTTCAAGTACAAGGAAATTTGAAGTCATTTGTTTGTTTGTCCATTTGTTTTTGTTTTTTTTTTGACTTGGTTACAGTACTTATCCACAGGGACACTTTTTAGAGTCTGCCCTTGTAAAAAGATTTAAACATTCAAAATAGTTAATATATACTAATTAGTTACAAACATATTAGTATGCAATAAAAGAAAATATTTTGCATACTATTATGTATTGAAACACTTACATATAAATGGAAAGTGCCTTTACATTGTAAACAGAATTAAATTAAGCAGGAGAAAAAAGGTTGTCTAGGATAGTGTTATCAGGGCAGGATAATGGAAGAACAGGGTTGTAGTGGAGTGCATTTGAATGAAGGAAGGGAGGTTAAAGAAGCTAAGAGCTATATTCAGCTTATATTGTATATGTGCTAGCCATCTGTAAGTCTGGGGGTGTTGATTGTATAGTAAATGAGTCAAGCTTTTATTTGCTGAGTTTAAGTAACTGGTGATTTTAAAGCACTGACATTCATAGATTTTAGAGGTTATGTTCTGATTTTTTTCCACAGCTGGAATTAAAGTTGGGGTCTCTGACAGATAGTGAAATGGATTTCCATATGTTAGGTCCTAGAACTCTGTCTCCTACTAAGGGGAGCTTGGATTCAGTAGGTAATGTCACCATGTGCTCTTAAACTGTCTAGTCCTTCTGTTATTATGAATCTCCCTGCTATATATGTAATATAGTTTAGAATAAGCAGTTTTAATAGGCGTGAGCTCAGGGGAATGCTGACTTTTGTTGGACTGATAGACAGCTAGCTGTTTGAGGTAGTCTGAGGTGTGTTCGGGTCTTTTTGGGAACAGAGGATATTTGTATGTACTTTAATTGTATCTATAGGATCCCCTCACCAGTAGATTCCCTACCTACAGGAACATCAAATGAACTATTTTTGAAGCCCAGGAAAGGACTGTTTTAAAGTTTGGCTCCAGTTTCTTTGATGTGTGCCTGAAAGGTGATTTACCAACAGACATGGGTATTTGAAGGAATGTGCAGTTTGTTAAATGTTCTGAAAAAGATCTACGATGGCCCAGTTTTTGAGTACTGATCCTAGTTTATGATAAAATTCCAAATAGCACAGCTTTTTTTTATAAAGTTATGGATTAGCTTTCTTGTCCGTATCCTGATAGCAACTGTTAAAGATCTTAAAGTTAAGGAGACAATCTCAGAGTTGAAAATTTGGTCTGAGTTCAAGCTGACCGAAGTAACACCCACTTTGACCATACCACATATATTTCTCCACACAGTGGCATTTTACTTTAAATAACCTGGAAGTCCACATTTCCAGTCAATTTAGTTCTCAGTATAAGCTAAGCTCTGGTTTTGTGTTCCTATCAGATTCAGATCAGATTTACATTTGAAAGTTTGCTACTTTTCAGCCTACTAGTTTCTGCAGCTTCATTCTCATTCATTTTAGTCAGGTAAAATATTACAATTACCAACTTATAACTTATGTCTTATTTACTGTGGATCCTGATCTGTTCCAGTTTGTTTTTCTTTTTCTCTGCCAATATTGCTTGTAACACTTTAACCCACTTTTCTGTGATCCTGTTCAGTACACTATAATTTTAATCAAATGCAGTTTACATAGTCCAAAATCAGAGAAACACTTTTCTCAAAACAAATATTTGTCTTATGTTTCATTACAATTTCTGTCCCATGAGTCATTATTAAATGTAAGCCTAAGGCATTCACTATTTATTATAATAAAGTGTTTCCTCCTTGTGCATTACCCAAGCCATTTTTATGTTGATCTATTTTTTTCTTATTTTAATGCAGGTTATTATATTTATAGACAGAGTTGTAGCTGAAAAGCTTTTTTGTGTCATTTCAAAGTAGCGATCAGTGATGCCCGCATCAAGTGCAGCTGTTGTCTTGTGCACTGTTAATATAGAAATGCTTTCTGGGTAAACTGCAGTACCAAGGACTTGCAAGTGCATTGTTTCTTATAAAAAGTAGATTTTGAGCATTGTTAGAAGCATGCTAATGTTCAAGACTTACTTCTTTGTATTCAGTACATTAATCTCTCATCTTCTAGAAAGGTCCAAAATCAGGGACAATTTTTAAATACTTCTCTAATTCATTTAAAAAGTTAATAGAACAACAGGTTTTGTATCAACATGCATTTTTTCTAAACAATAAGTATTAAACTCAAATGTCTGGCATAACTGACTTACTGTAATCTTCATTAATGTACCAGAAAATCAAACATTTAAAGGAAAATGCCACCCTAGAAGTAGAGAACATCTTTATTTTTTACTCTTTGTTTCCTGACATATTTTAACACCTCAAAATCACTCTAAGTGATTTATTTGTAATTTTAGCCTATTTTCCACAACATGGCTACCAATGGGGGTTGATGTATCAATGTGATCTTGTTCTCCCTCAACCCTTTCTCTTTCCCATAATGCTTTATATGACTCATGCCAGACATAAGGAAGTAACTGTGAATTCCAATGCCATTGACATATAATGAGATTTGTGCGAGTCACTGTTATCTTCTTTACCATCTGTAAAAGGGCTACTTTTCTGTCTCTAATTACCCTTATTTATGTTTGGCTCAGACCTTGTTTTACACTATACTTAGAAAGTATCTAGCTATAGCCAGAAAAGTAACTAAATTGCAGGCCTTTGTTCAGGGTTTTCTTTTGTAGCCCAACAGGAATTGATTCTGCAAGGATTTCTCAGTGCAGTGACACTTTTAACACCTCTGCAGTAATGGGGGGGGGTGACTGTCAATTCTTCTTGAACTACAAAAGAAAACCCTGAACAAAGGCCTGCAATTTAGCTACTTTTCTGTCTGTAGCTGGATAACTTCTAAGTATAGTGTAAAACAAGGTCTGAGCCAAACATAAATGGGGGTGATTAGAGGCAGAAAATAAGCAGTCCTTTTAAAGAAGGTAAAGAAGATAACAGTGACTCACAGAAATCCCATTATATGCAAATGGCATGGGAATTCACAGTTACCTCCTTATGTCTGGCATGAGTTATACAAAGCATTATGGGAAAAATAAAGGGTTGAGGGAGAACAAGATCACATTGATATATCAAGCCCCATTGGTAGCCATGTTGTAGAAAACTGGCTAAAATTACAAATAAAGCACTTAAAGTGATTTTGTGGAGTTAATATATGTCAGTAAACAAAGACAGAGCAAGAAAAACAGATTTTCTTTTAGTTCTAGAGTGGAGTTTTCCTTTAATGAAACAGGACAAAAATATGCATCAAAACCAAGGGTATTCTGTAAAGGTCTTGATAGTTAATTGGCCTGGTAAAAGCAGAAGCAGCTTGTATAATGTAAAAGCAGGAGAGACACTCACTATTTGTTCTAATAACTTTTTGAAATGCATTGTACAAGTCATGTTTTTAATGCATTTTATTACAATCATAAAATCGTTATATCTTTAAATGGTACCATTTCAGAGCAGTAGACTGTTATGCCCACAACAACATAGCTCCTTTCTTGTACCCTGTTTCTATAACAATTCTTGCCAGTAAACCACAGGTGTAAGGGCTTGCCCATGTATTTTTATCTTGAAAATGTAAATCTAGAGCATTATATCTAACAATGAAAAGGTCCAATAATTATAGAAACAGTAGTTGAAGGAAAAAATACTTATTTAATGAAAAAGCAGGAGAAACACTTTAATTGGAACATGTGGTACTTTAAATTTACATGTTCAGTCTAACAAAGTGTGCAATGAAAATGTAACCACTCACTATTTGTTTAATTTATTCATGTATTTATTTATTTATTTATTTGCATTTGTTTAGTGACTGTGCAAAAAAGCCCCTTTTTGGTAGAAGCCCACGGATGGCTCCATTAGTACAATACAAATTACTTTATTTAGGATACATATACAGAAAAAAAACTCCACATGGTGTCATAAAATTACATAATAAAAGCAACACATATATATCTTATTAATTAAGAAGATGAAAATTTGTGTTACTTAACTACCACTAGAGGTTATATATGATTTAAATATAAACACAAATCATAGCAACATAAAGAAGTATTGAAATTGGTAGATAATAAAGAAAAAAGGAAAACCACACAAAAAAGATTTTGCTGCAGTATGAAACTGAGAAATGTTAGAGGCAGAATCTTCAATAATCTGGCTATTTTGCAATCAGTTTATGAAATTATACGGTTGATATACTGGAGCAGAAGTAGGAGTAGATGAAAAAGAGCAGTCAATACAGTAATGAGAGAAATAAGGCAGAGAAATAAAACATGGAAATAGAATACAGAGGGTAAGATTTAGGGGTAGAAAGATAAGTTACATTATTGAGAATATATAAATGTCAAGATATGTTAGTGTGGTGCATTTGGAGAGGAGTAGAAAGAGATAGGTTTAGTGTGGAGAAGGGAGAAGTGATAAGAGGGTGAGATATATGAAGAATTAAGATGCTGGTGTTGTAAATTTAAAAGTTAAAAGAGAGATATAGTTTAGAGTCAATGGCTGAATAGAAAATATGAAAATATATAAGCCAAGAATTAAATTTGGCAGGTTGATTAGTGGTGTGATTGATAACAGTAGCAATTCTAGTTAAGTAGACATGTTTTTAGAAAATTTTTAAAGTGTTGTAGATTGTTTATTTCTCATAGAGACAGAGGTAATGAGCTTCATAGCTGACTTACTTAGAAGTAGGAGTAGAATGCCTGACCAGGGCATTTATTGGGAAAGGTAGTGCTTGGCAAGAGTTGTCTGAATGATCAATGTTTATGAGGAATAGAATACCATTCCATTACAGATGTCAAGGAAGGACATCTATTTGGGGTATATAACAGTTTGTGAGCAAGTGCCCTACTTTTTAGTAGTTTTGAATTGAAGGTAGCAAGTATGGAGACATTCAGTTTATTTTCTGGAAAGAGTTGTTTGAAGAAGGGTGGATGTTATTTGTTTTCTAGTGGATTTGATGAGGAATTATATTGCTGTGTAAAGTAATGTAAGTTTTGGTGTATTTTTTATGACATGTTGAACATGCTGATCGAATCTGAAATTTTCATCAAAAGTAACACCAAGACGTTTGGTATTCATACAATTTCAGCGGAGGCATAATTTAAGTATAAAAGGTAGAAGTTAGATGTAGAATCTTGGGTAGTTTTGAATGTGAACAACATTTTTTTTATTAATGACTAGGTTTGATGTTTTGAGCCAGGTTTCAATAAAAATAAAAATTTGTTGGGTAGTGCATTGAAGTTCCTTCTATTGCTTTTGCAGTGCAGATAATTGTTGAATTGTTGGTATATTAGTTGTGGGTAGGGTTTACTGAATTTAGAGGTAGAGCATTGATAAATATATTAAAGCGAAGAGAACCAAGGATGCATCCTTGAGGTACTCCAACTGAAATAATAAAAAAGTGAAAGTAGCTTACTACTACTTTAATGCTTTGTGTCCCATTAGAGAGAGAGAAGATGCTGAACCAGTTAAGGGTGTAGGATGAGAGGTTGAATTGAGACAATCTCCAGGTGTGGATATGATGTGAAACAGTATCGGATGTTTTTGATAGTTCAAGAAAGACTGTAGACACCAGGTCATTGTTATTTTAATCCGTATGTGTAGTGTATAAGAAAGACAGTAATGCTGTGTCTGTAGTATGAAAAGGTCAAAATCCATGTTGACAGGAAGGGGATATTATGTAGGAGATACTGAAGTAGCAGAGAGTGGATGTATTTTCTGAGGATCTTAGAGACAGGATGAAAGATGTCAACGGGTATGAAATTGGAGAGATTGTTAATACTTCCACCTTTATGAGGATTATGATGCATGATTGTTTCTAGCAGTAAGGTATAGAGAATTCATGTATTGATTGCTTGATGAAGATTGAAATGGATAAGCTATAACATCTGCATCTGTTTTGAGGTGTTCAAGAAGTAAGTTATCAAGTGCTACTGTGGTAATTTGCAGTTCAAAAAGGTAGGAGTATATTTTAGAGATTAGAACGGACTGCATTGTGACAGAGTTAGGTAAGAGGGTACTGCATATGTTGAGTGAAAGGTCAGAATTTATGTAATGGGAGTTATGGTTTGAGAGAGAGATGTAGAAGCATTAAGAAAGTGGGAGTTGAAAGTATAAGTTCTGTTACAATGAGAATCATTAGGCTGAGAGTTTTGTTGGGATGGCTTGCCTGGTTTTAGTAGTTGGAACAGTGTTGACCAAAATCTTTCAGGAGACTTACTGTTCAGATCTTAATGGCTGGTGAAATATTTTTACATGTCAGTGTGAACCTGGGATTTAGTAATATTTCTGAGATGAAGGTACATTTTTGGCATTGCATTAGTTTTGTTGACTTACTAGGAGTACAAGGCCTTGTCCATGTTAATTGAGTATTTTTGTAGTTAAAGATAAGCATGGGGCAGGGTTTGATATAACTTGCTTTCTTCTGAATGGGGCATGTCCATTAAAAACGTTTAGGAATACCTGATTAAAATGTTCTACAGCTCCTTTGTGGTATAGGGTTTTAAGGTGTTCCACTTGTAAAGGCTAAATGTTTATTTAAATCTTTGTTAAAATTACAGGGATTACTGATAAGACTGTATAGAGTTGGTTTATGTGAAGTATACTGTATATGGATTGTGCATATAGGTGGGGTGATCACAAGGAGTCTGGCAAAATGCCAGTTTGGACTGTGTTGCTGCAATTGTTTAGTAGGATTAAGTCAAGAATAGCTTCACGCTTAGAGCTTTATTGAATCTAGTGGGAGTGGAGATTAGCTGTGCAAAATTAAAAAGATTACAAATGTTGGAAGAAGGTGGTTCAACAGCAGAGGTGTTCGAATTACAAGAGTTCCAGCTAATTCTCAAATCTCTTAATAAAAGTGTTGCTCTTGTTTTGGATTACGCAAGCCATTTTTAATGTAATGCCCTTCTGTTACAAGGATTGGTGCATGTATGGTTAAACTGGTTCATTACTTTGAATGATGTATTTTGCTGGCAGCAAGTTTCTTCACTGAAGATGCATCTGTAAATACACTTGTATGCTAACACAAACTACAGCCTAATTAATGCATTTGTAAGAACACCATTTCTTCCCAGCAACAGAGAAGTAATTGCATGGTGCTCTTTGTTTGGTATATATTATGTTGTCATGAGTCAGGAACAAGATACGGCTAATATATAATAACTTCTTCAGTAATTGAAGGTGTTTGAACCAAGGGTAGTCACTTTCAAATGCATAAGCTGGGACATTTTAATAGAAACATGAAATGTGCAGAACAAACCAGGTCTGCAACCAATGCAAGGGACTCCATTTCATTTTTTATCTAAATAAAAGCTCATTCTTGTTGAGTTTGTATTTCACACAAAAATTAAGTGATTAATGCAACCATTATAAGAAACTTTAGAAATAGTTTTTCTCCTAAAATCTCAGGCCATTTGTTATTTTCAAGTTTTTTTTTTTTTTTGACATGCCTAAACAAGGACTGTCCTGCGAAAAGATGGACAGCTGGTAAAACTAGTTTGTAATCTGTTGAAATTTCTGTCACTTTCAGCATATGAAGGCTGTATGCCCCAGATATGAAGAAGGAAGAATTTCAGCATCTTCTAGTTAATCTTACAGTTTTAGTTATAAAATGATACCTTTATAACTACTAAAATTAAATGCAATATCTTGCATTTTAGGTGTGTTGTGATAATTTGTAGTAGAACAAATCTTACTAGATGGTGTAATAGAGGGTTACCTAACTATAGGTCAAAGTATGTTTCATTGATCTAAAGTTTATCATACAGAAAGCACCCATATTGGTGATTCTCTGAAATACCGAAAACGTAACATCGACACTAAAAGTGAAACATATAAGACACATAAGTCAGCACTGTGAGGAACATCATGCAGTGCACATAACCCTAGCGCCTACCCTAATGGCTACACTGACACATCATACACAACAAAAATATACACACATAAAAATAAATAAACAAATACAGCCAAACTTACTCACAAATAAACAATGCTAGTACATAAATAAATAAACTCAGATTATTATATCAAAGTGGCAGCACTTAAATTACTATCAAAAACACCCACCTGCAATCAGCCTTGAACCATCAATACTGTCTTTCATATGTAGAATAGAATGTTACCATGCTAGCAAGCAGCTGCCAAAGGGCAGCTACAATTATATTCTTCATCCAGTATGCAGCTCTATTACAAGTTTACCTTGATGTTGAGTTTTAGCTATTTCAGAGAGTCACCAATACTGATATTTAGAGATTGGGCAACCTGTACATTGCCAGTCTGATTAGAGAACAAACATTCCCTAGCACGGAGTGAATGTACAGGTAATGCCTGCTGAAAAACGAGTTCCCCACTTCATAGCAGTATTTTAAGCTGCTGTGGATCTCAGATTGTAACAAAGCTAACGGCCACCATTATTTTATGCTTGATAAGCAGTGTTTCTGCTGTTTAGTGAGTATAAAATAAAAAAATTAAAAAATTAAAAAAACTGCATGTGTGTATGTGTGTTTATGTAAGTGTATACGTGTATGAAAGTAAGAGTGAGATCGATCAAGCCATTATTTTATGCTTGTCAATCAGCACATTTGCTGTTTAGCTAATGTATAATTAAAAGAAACATTAAAAAAAGAAAGACAGTGTGCATGGGTGTGTGTATGTGTTTATGTTTCTGTCTGTATGTGTGAGTGTATGCATGTATAAAAGCAGAAGTGTGTGCGTCTGTGAGAGACAGAGGAGTATGGATTAGTCGAGCAGTGGTAGCAGAAGTAAAGAGGTATGCATACCTCTCAACCTCTTAGCTCAAGATATCTGGATAAAGACTGAAATTAAGGGGAGGCAAAGGCTCAAAAATAGGAACAGATTTTAAATATTGATGTTATAAAATTAAACAGTTGCTAGAATAAAAGGATTTGTTTTAGCATCCATTTTCTGAAGGAAATACAGTCTGAAATTCAAAAGTATTTCATTTAGAGACTTAATTTCCCGCTGATTGCCAGCAAATCTAGACAATCTAGGCATTTTTGAATGAGGTTTAATGATTTTCCTTACAGGTAGGAAATGTTTTACCTTTAAGACTAGAAAACTGTACAGACACACACACACACACACACACACACACACACACACACACACACACATATATAAAAAACAATAAAAAAGAAATGTAGTTCATGGTACCCAAAGAACATCACTGTAGAAAGTAGATACAAGTCCCAAGGTATACCAGTGCAGTCACCATGGCTGTAGTCATAAAACTATTTTATTGAAGAATATAAAAAGTATAAAAGAATGAGTGCTTTCGGGTGGCTTCTACCCTTCTTCAGATTCAAAGTGTCTGAGCAAACAAAAAATATTTATATGAATCCTGTCCAATCACATCTGTCTACTATAATTGCCAACTAATAAAAACATGTTAAAGTTCTAACCAATAAAAGTGCTAGAGTAGAGTGCTTAGCCAATTAAAAATAGTCATTTAACCTGTTGTGTTGTATATGCTGATAAAATACTCCCAACTAAAAACTTATTATTATTAGTTAGAAAAATGTGTCCTGTGTGTGTCTCAGCAAAGTCGGTTTCAGACATTTGTAATTTCGGCAAAGTAAATGGGATCCATATAAATATATATATATATATATATATATATATATATATATATATATATATATGTTTGTGTGTGTACATATAGTCATAGTCACAGGTATATATAATATAAACAGCAAGAAGAAAATCATTGTATAGCTGTATTTATAGGTATCATTCATGACAGTGAAATCTCTGTATAACACCTGAGAAGGTGTGATTGTTGAACACTTACTGATGGAGCCAACAAACTATTAACTACATTGTAACATATATAACTAGTGATGTAGCCAGCTCACAAATAAACTGCATTTCAAAAGTTCCTCCTATGATCTTAGATACATCAATGGAGGTGTAGTAGCATCAAGATGGGCAAGAAATAAATGAGAAACGCTTTAGCAAAACAGTAACTGCCAACTGTATCACTTATCTATGAACAGTCGAGGATATATAGGCTATTGGAATACATGCATTTGGTCACACTATCCAATGCCGAATGGCTGTTATTTTGAACCG
>NC_056734.1:471952299-471957299 GCF_019279795.1 Protopterus annectens
TGACATAGCCAGTTAAGTGCCAAATGTTTGAGTCTAGTTTTAAATTGACCTAAGGTGGAAAGTAAGGTAATATCAGCTGGAAGAGAGTTCCAGGGTCTACTTACAGAGATTGCAAAGAGAGAGTCACCGGCTGTGTTATTAATTTTGCTAGTCTGAATTAGTAGTTTGTTAGAGGATCGAAGTGGTCTAGGATTGTTATAGGGGGTGATAATGTTTTTAAGTGCAGGAGTATTTTCCGGATTATAGAGGATTTTATAGGCCATAATCAGTTGGTTAGACTGGATTAGGCTGGGTAGTTCAAGCCACCCAAGCTGATTTAGATTGATGCAATGATGTGTCCTAAAGGGCAGCCCAGTGGCAAACCTGACAATGTGGTTGTAGCAAATTGAGAGTTTGTTAAGGACAGTCTTGCTTAAATTTGAGAGTAGAGGGGATGCATACAGAAGGGTTGAAAGAAGGTGAGAGTGAACTATGGCAATTTTAGCTTGGGGGGATAAGAAGGCTTTTATTCTGTAAAGTGACCCTAGTTTTTTATTGATGGTTTTGATAGTTTGGTTAACATGTAGATCAAATTTTAGATTATTATCTATGATGACACCTAATAGTTTTGTAGAGGGGTCAGGGGAGATTATTGTGCCATCATTTGAATTTATGGTAAAGGTGAAAGCGGTAGACCTATGTGTTGGTGAAAATAACAGCATTTTAGTTTTTTTGGGATTTAGGATCAGACAACATTCAGAAAGCCAGTTTTCTATTGTATTAAAGGTGGTCTGAGTAGCTGACCATAACTCTATTGGAGATGTGGCCGAGCAAATCAGAGTAGAATCATCAGCATATTGGATACAGCTGACTTTTGGGATGACAGTATAAAGGTTGTTAATGAAGATGGAGAACATCAAGGGCCCTAGTATAGAGCCTTGTGGTACTCCAAGGGTGTTAGGTAGAAGGTTAGAGAGTTTGTTCTGCCAGAGGACACCCCGCTGTCGACCATTCAGGTAGGATTGAAACCATTGAAGGGCTCTAGTATCTAGACAGAATGTTTGCAGGGTGTGGATTAAAAGTTGGTGATCAACCATATTGAATGCCTTGGAAAGATCCAAGAAGAGGGCTGAGGATATATAATTATTATTGTGATTATGGTTTATGGTGTTGGTAAAGGCTAGGAGGGCTGAAGTAGTGCTGTGATGAGGACAGAAGCCATGCCGAGTGTCTGCCATAAGGTGATTCTGGATTAGGTGGTGCATGAGTTGGCTATGAATACATTTTTCCATAATCTTTGCAAGTGGAGAGAGTATAGCTATTGGCCTATAATTGGAGAATTCAGTAGAGCTGCCTCCTTTGTGAAGTGGGATTACAATTACAACAATGATGAGTTATTCCAGACAAGGAAATACAGGAGAAAATAAGCAGAGAGCAGACTAGAACCTCCAATCCTGCATGCAAAAAGCAATCAACCAGGCATAGTGCCAAATAGCAGGACTGTAGCAAAGCAAGACTGTGGCTGTCTAATGCACAAGTGTCCACAACTCAAACATAGGCAAAATGAGATCTATATGTCAAAGACATATACCATGTCATAGGCAAGTCAGATAGATAGTCAGGTATACAATGAAAATGTGTAACATGTAATGGAATAACATGATCCAAACAGAAAGAAGTTTCAGCACACATTCACACACCAATGACATGCAATATAATGTAAAAGGTGATGCAAATATGTATATGAGTATTGAACAATGATGGAATCAAATCGATTGCCACCAATTTGCATGTATATGCCTTGTATGTGTATGAGTCCCAACACAGTGGGACGTGGTAATATTATATCAGTACACCTACATGACAATAATGATAATGTAGAGGAAGGTAAACATAGACATAACATATGCCATGTATATGTGCAACACATAAGCCAAAGCTAAAAGGTGGAAGGGAGATGGACAACACAGGCCCACATCAGACAGGAAATGCCACCAACAGAAGGTAAGCACAGAATAAAGCAAATAAAGCAAGATAAGCATATCTAAGGAGACATATTGCACATGCATGTGCTCACTCCATCAGACAGGCTGCAAGAACTGTAAAGCTACATTAAGGAAAATGGCTCATGTATGTCATATGGACATACTGGGTTGGTGATGGCTATAAACAGGTCTGTGTATAAATGACAAAAGCACAGTAATGTGCAACTGTTAAACAGCAAAAAAGCACAGGTTCACAACAAAAGTACTTTTGATTATCACACACACACACACACACACACACACACACACACACACACACACACATATATATATATATGGGTTCATGTATCGACATCAGAAAGATCTATGATCACTCCACAGAAATAATACGAAACAATAAAAAATTTACACACGACATTTTTCAGCAACAATGCCTATAATTAATGCACACCACATGCCCACCACAACACACTAACACTACTACAACATGGTAGGCATGGTAAAACTAAAACTCGTAAACAAACCTGTAAAATTATATTTTATGTGTTTGGATGTGTGTTTGTGGATTGTGTCAGTGGGTCGATCAAGTCGATTGGACGATGTATATATATATATATATATATATATATATATATATATATATATATATATATGGGTATATATTAGAACATCGAAGTTTCACAAATTCAAATGTCCTAATATCGACCCCTATTCAGCGAACACTGAAAATAGTGAAGCTGCAGAACACCAAATTTCTTCCTAGGATAGGAATTCAGTTGGCCGTTCCTGTGGCTTTGCTATTTTTAGCACTGGGGTGGAAAGTTACGGGTCAGGATCAGTTAAGTGCGCGATTGTGTGGACGTGAGGGTTAGGGCACGGGGTAGATGAGTTAGGGTTAGGGCACATGTCAGATAAGTGTGCGATTGTGTGGACATGAGGGTTAGGGCAGAGTAGGTGAGTTAGGGTTAGGGCGCGGGTGAGTGTGCGATAGTGATGGACCTTAGGGTTAGGGTTTGGGTTTGGGTTAAGGTAAGTGGATAGCTAGTGGTGTATGTACAGTTTAGTGTAGGGTTAGATGTAGGATTTTAGGTGTATGTGGTGGATTGCTGTTTGTTTGGTGTGCTTATGTTGTGTGTATGTGTACCTGAACAGCAATTTTTTTCCCTGGGAAAAAATTTGCTGTTCTGCATGGTGTAGGACTGATCAAGGGACAGTGCTATGAACAAAAGTACAGCACATAAAAATAGAATAACTGCATGCAATCAATCACATATTACAAGGACAGTTGTGTGTCAATCATAATAAGGTCATACACATGTCATCCATGTAAAGTAGTACATGTGTACTACAAACACATTAGCATGGACATGCATGCAAATCTGTGTATGCATATCATAATATTAGCAATTCTGAAAAAGACTGGCTATTGACAAATGCAAGATACGTTCAAACAAGAGAGTCATGAATGATGCTAAAGAAAGTGTCACCTCTGTATATTCACAGACCAGTGAATGTGACGTACACATGCTCATATATTCCAGTCAGAGTATTTTGATATAACATAGCACAATATTTGCCAGTGCATTCCACACACAAGTCCATTGTGGCAGTGTGATAGCATAACACAACAATGTTACATAAATCGCACAAGCAAAGATTTGTCATGTTGTTAAACAGGCATAAAACAGCAACAACCAGTACAGAAATCGGTGTAATGCATACGCATGGATAACATGTGCAAATAAACACATCAGACCCACTTCACTATGTTATGTCAGAACTAGGAGAATAGTGTTGTATGTGAGTTACTGTCATCCCACCTTAGTATATACCAGAACAACACAATCAGAACAATCACGTCTCACTTGCATTATGCAAAGTGCAACAGTCATATCACTGACATACAGGGCCAGAGTGGGTTGGACACAACAATATCATGCTACCCTGCATGCATAGGAGTACACATGCATAGACACACACACACACACACACACACACACACACACACACACACACACACATTGAAAGAGTAGCACCCTGCCCATATGAAACAATATATCTAGTGATTACAACATGATCATGTAAATGAAATTTAAATGCATGTGTAATTTAGTAACGTGTCATACTGCAGCAGCAACATAGCACCACATATGACATGTGCAGTGTGCATTATGACGTAAGTCAGAAAACCATGACAGCAATATGCGATGCCTACAGAATTGTGCCTATACAGTACATAGTTTGATGTTAATACTTTTAGCCAAATGTTAGGTACTGCATCTGGTCCTGGGGTTTTCCATTTAGGAGCTTTTCTTAATTTTGTTTCAGTTTCTCTAGCCGCTACTTCATTCCATTTCATATTGTGTACATTTGAACTTCTTACCGTTTCCTTTACTTCTATCCATTCAGCATCATTGCTATGTTCCATAGGATCTTCATAGATATTTCTCCAAAGTGTGTCTATTTCTTCCTTTTCGAGGTGGTGTTTCTATTCCTTTTGCTTTATTTCCCAATTCCCAATATTGATTTTTTTTTGGCCATCAACGAATTGCTTATTGTGTACTCCTCCTTTATATTTATCCTCATATTTTCTAAGTTTTTCCTGCCTGTTCTGATATCTTTAGTTTATTATTTGCAATAATGTATGATAGATCCTGGTCTGTTCCAATACTCTGCATTGCTTTTATCACGTCTATCTTTCTAAGTATTTTTGTTGATCTGTTCCCTCTTCTATAATCCTCTAACAGTGACAGTTATCTTAATTGCTTTATAGTTTTCTCCATTTGATGCTTCCATGATGACATTTGATTTCTTCCCTTCATTTCCCTTATCGTTCTGTGTTTTTGTGTAAGACTTTCCCCCGGATTTACTAAACTTCCATGCAGGACTAGTCTAGTCCTGCATGGAAGTGACCACTTAGGAGCAGGACGGCAGCGTGCCATGCATATTAATAAAGGTGTGCTGCCCGACCTCCTAGGCATACACGAAGCATGTACGAGTGCAGGGGGAGTGTCTGAAAGCAGAGATCTCAGAATA